>NC_092504.1:101648833-101955043 GCF_047511675.1 Marmota flaviventris
GTCCCTAAAGTAAATAAAACTCTTATTTGAATTACAATCTATTTTTGGAAATTTGTATCGCTCTCTGTCTCTCTGAACTTTGAGTATTTGTAATTTTCTTTTATGAAAACTATAAATTTTCAAGTTAACAACAAAACTATGTTAAGAAAATAAAAATGTACCATGTAAAACTCCCTCAAAGGGAATTATGGATACCAGGGCTTCCTGCTCAAGAAAGATAAATTCATAATGATGATATCTAATATCTTAAAATATTTTACTGGGTACAAGCAGTGGCATGTACTATTATTTGTAAACTCTGAAACCCCATGAGATAAAGTAAGAGTATCTTTCCCATTCGACAGATAAGAAAACTGAGGCTTAGATATATTAAGGAACTTGCCTAAGGTTGCACTTCTAGTGAGTGATGGGGATGGATCTGCAATTAGGTGTGACTTGATTTCAAAGCCACACCATTTTTAAAAGCAATTTGGATATAAGCACCAAAGAGTAGCTGAGGTAACCGGATAATGACCCCCCTTCCAATATGCGTCCACTTCCTTTCTTCTTTTCAGTGCTGGGGATTGAACCCAGGTCTTTGGGCAGGCTAGGCAAGCGCTCTACCACTAAGCTACACGACCAGCCCTAGATATCTACTTTCTAATTTTCAGAATATGTGAAACTAATACCTGCGTGCAAAAGGCACTTTGGGTATGTGATTAAATTAAGAATTCTGAGATAAAAGGATTAGCCTGGATTATCTGGGCCGAGTGTAATTACAGGGTCCTTTAACACAAACAAGGAAGCACAAACATGAGAGTCAGAGAAAGAGGCTGATCGGATGCCAAGGTCACAGTGATGTGATGGAGGAAGGAGGCCATGAGCCATGGAACCTGGGTAACATCCAGAAACCGGAAAAGGCAAGAAACGGATTCTTCTATGGAGGCTCCAGAAGGATGACATGGGCCTACCAACACCTTCCTTTGGCCGCCTAAGATCCATTCTGGATTTCTGATCTACAGAACTAAAAAAAATATTAGTATTCATTATGATGATTTAAGTCACTAACTTTGTGGTAATTTGTGACAGCAGAAATAGAAACACATATTATAGCCAAAGAGTGACGATATGCTCCTGAGTGATTCATAATCAGATTTAATGTTTAGAAATACAAGTACTTAGCAAATCCTTGTTGGATTGAATGACAGGGTCTAGTGTAAACCCCAAACATAAAGCTGGGTATGGTGGCACACACCTGTATCCCAGGAGGTTTAGGCAGAAGTAGTGCAAGTTCAAGGCCAGCCTGAGCAACATAGTGAGACCCTATCTCAAAATGAAAGTTAATAAAAAAAAAGGTGGGGGTGGGTAGGGAATATCCCAGGTTTCAATCCTAGTATTACCCCAAATGAACCAAATACCCCCAACACACACACACACACACACACACACACAAAAAAAAAAAAAAAAAAAAAACATGAGACAAAAGAAACATAAACATATTATGGGTTTGTGAAGACTTAATGCAAGTGTCCTCCTAAACTGAGAATGATGTTGGAAAGCTCTCTGCCAAGCAGTCAAAGCCCTAGTTTTCAACTATCCCCAACAATTTCCGCTTTATTTACAATGAGGCCATTCATCAATGGGAATAGACTTCCTAAGAGGAACTCTGGTGACAATGTAATGCCAATCTTGGAAAGGCTGCATTCAACATAATTTTAACTGTGCACATCCTGAAAGCCTGCTCTAAACTCTTGGTTAGTGGCAGGGAGTTCACAGGTCATGCCTCAGGTTCCTGTTCCCCATAGGCTATCTGCTGGGGAACAGCCAGACCTCAAAGAGTAGCAGGGCCACTTGCCATGAACACTCATCCACTTCTTCCACAAATATTTACTGAGCAATTATTATGTGAGTGAACAAGACAAACAAGGTTCCTGTCCTCATAGAGGTTTGTAGAATAGGCAAACCAGTCACTATCGTGTTAATGCTGTGACAGAGGAAGACAGTGTTAGGTCAAATCTAGTCTGGAGATGGTTAAACAGTAAGTCTTGAAGGGAAGGTTAAAAAATGGTTTTGAAAATGGCTTAGAAATGATTAAAAAAACAGGTAAGATCTTTTTATACAATGTAACTTTAAAGAAAAGACAAAGTTTAAAGTCATGTGAAAATATGATGGCATGGGCATAACAGTATGATTTTATTTTATTGGTACTAGGGATGGAACCCAGGGATGCTTTACCATTGAGCTATTTCCCCAGACCTTTTTCTTTTGTTTTATTTTGAGACAGGGTCTCACTAAGTTACTGGGTTTTATGGTTTAGAAATGAGGTATTCCCCAGAAGCTCATGTGTGAGAAAATGCAAGAAAGCTTAGAGGTGAAATGATTGGGTTATGAGAATCTTAATCCCCTGGAAGGGATAAACTGGATGGTAACTGTAGGCAGGTAGGGTGGGGCTGGAAGAGGTGGGTCTGTAGGGGGCAAGCCTTTGGGATATATATTTTGTCCTTGTTGAGCAGAGCTCTCTGTTTCCTGGTGCCACGTCTCCGGCTGCTTTCCTCCACTACATACTTCCACCATGATGTTCTTAGGACCTGAGGAATAGAGCTGTCCATCTGTATACTGAGACCTATGCAACTGTGAGTTCCAAATAATCTTTTCCTCTTATATAATTGTCAGGTCTTTGGTCACAGCAGCGAAAAAGCTGACTGAAAACACTGAGGATCTCATGAAGTTGCTGAGGCTGACCTTAAACTTGCTGTCCTCCTGCCTCAGCCTCCCCGGAATCACAGGGATATGCTACCAAGCTCGCCCCTAGGATGATTATTTTACAGAGCAGAACATTTCTGAAAGATAAACCAAGAGTCATTTTCTGCTTCAAGCCACTCAATGGTGTCCTTGTGCGATAGGATAATGTCCTATTCCCTTGAAGTGGCCCACGAGGGCCTTTGCGATTTGGCCCCTGCTTTCCTCCCTAACCCACCTTCATCTTCTCTCTGTGGCACCCTCCTGCTCCCACCCTTCTCTTGATTAGCTCACCTCTGTCCTTCAAGTAGGAACTGATTTAGCCTCCACTGCCTCCAGAAGTCATTTCTGATGCCATGTCTGGGTGAAAGACTCGTCTCTGTATGCGTATAGCTCCCTTTTGTGTCCCTCCTACAGGCATTTACCACTGTGTGCACTAACTGCTTATCGAATTTCTCTTTTGAATTATGATATTCCCATAGCATGGAGTCTGTGAAGGCTAGCTCCATGTTGTCTTGGTCACTGGGAATTTAAATGCCTTCATGGGCTGGGGAAATGGAACCACTTTGGGAGGGAAAAGCAAGGAACAAATACAGCTATGGTCCTCTGCGTGGATCCTACAGATACCAGCCTGCTGGGCTGCACCGAGCTACTACAGAGGAGTAAGACCAGGTGGATCTAGAGGGTAGCACCTAAGCATCTGCCTCTAGGGTCATGCAGCTCTTACTGCCCATGTGACTAGGGCAGCTGATATAATGCATCAGAGCTGCAAGGGAGTGCATGAACTAAATGCTTGGGTCCTCCCAAACTCCTATTTTGAAACCTTCACCCTGCCATACTGTGACCCAGGGCAAGTCACCAGCCTCTCACTTGACTTTGGCTTCCTCATCAGTATCTCCATCCCCGGGGGTTCTTCTGAAGCTTACATTAGATGACCCACATAAGACCACACACTGAAAATTCTGAGAACTGGTAGCAATTTGTTGTGTTTAAAAACTCAGGACCTCACACCACCATTTTGTTTTTCAGAAAACTATGCCTTAGAAACTATGTCTGTTCCCAGAAGCCTTGTGGGAGACGCCAGAAGTTTCAGAGATGCTTGTTCATGTGCCTGTTCTGCTTCCATTTCTAAGTCTCTGTGTTCATACTGGGCCTTTGTGCATTATGCCCTTCTAAGGCCCACTTGTAAAACTGCAGGATGCTGATTTCCTTACACATAATATAATTCTCACAATGGATATTTAAAATTTATGGCCAAATCTCCCACATGAAGGTGGTCTGGCAGGCATAATTTTTTCCTTCTGTACATAAATGACTATTAACTTGTTGGCGTTTTGCAGACAGGTTTTGATGAACTATGATATTTTGCTTAAAATCATTCCAAGAATAATGTCAGACTTCATAATTGCCTTACCCAAGGCCACCAGCAAGCAAAAGTCACCTACGGTGCACAGCTTATGTTAAAAGGAACCAACTACAACCACAGACGGCGCTAGGAATGAAAGAGTGTGGGGCAGATGTCTCCTCTTCTGCAAGGTTTTGGGAATGGACTTAGAAGTAGCAGAGATTAGACTATAAATATCTAAAGTCACTTTCTGGTAGCATATAAATGTGCCTTTTGTGGGCTCTTTCAGATTTCAAAACAAAAAACAAAAAAACTTGGCAGATGGTTTGACATGAAAACAAAGTAATAATCAAAATTTAGTTACAGTGACAATAAAAATATCCCAGTTTGTAGTTAAGGGCTGTTTGGAACAAATGTTCATAAATGCTAGACTATGTTAAAGTGTTCCCTCATTCAGAACCAAATTAGGCATATTGTTAACATTTATACTTGTAAAGACAAATGTATATACATCAGGGTTAGACTGCCAATGAGATTTACTAAGGAAAACTTGTCGATCATTCTGAGATTATGTCCTTTCATTGGCATTGATGTTGAAATGTCCTTTTTAAATGTAATGATTTCTCTAGTAGATGATAGTTGTCAATTTGTAGAAAGTCTAAAAATTGTCAGCCTCTAAATTGTTTTTGAAATGTTAATGCTACATTAAATTTAAAAGCCTCAGAACCAAAAATTGACTGTTCTATTTTTCAGGCCACTGATCTACCCTCCTATCCACTGGCCTCACAAAGGACAGTGTATGGGACAGGTTAGGAGGCAAAACCTCAGATATGTTCTCAGACATAATCTCAGTGCAAACAAACAGGTTTGCTGGACAGCTACACTCACCACCTAGAAACCCAAGAGGAGAGTTATACAATTATTTTCTGTTCAAGAATCATGAAAAAGCCAGGTGCAGTGCCACATGCCTATAATCCCACAGACTTGAGAGGCTGAGGCAGGAGGATTGAAAGTTCAAAGCCAGCCTCAGCAACTTAGTGAGGCCCTAAGCAACTTAGTGAGACCTTGTTTCAAAAAAATATATATAAAAAAGGCTGAGGATGTGGCTCAGTGGTTAAGTATCCCTGGTACCAAAATAAATAAATAAATAAATAAAATCATGAAAAAGAAATGGGGGTGGGGTTGGGGGGAAATTAAAAATCAGGTCTATTATGGAATGCATAATTCTATCAGGAACTTCAAAACTTTCTGATACTTCACGCTATTTGATACCATTACAAACGAATACATTCTAACACATATTCAACAGAGAATGCCTCTCGGCCATGCAACCAACCTTGGGTAAATTTGCTTTTCTTAGATGGGTTTTCTGTCCTCATCTAGGAAATGCGTGTTGGACTCGGTCGCTAACATACCTCCCAACACTAACATTACACACTTACTGGCTACTTTAGCTGACAAGAAATACTTTGCTCCCTAGAATAGCTTGTTAAGTGGGAAGATCTGAGTGGAAGTGAGTGAATAGAGTGGCTTGCTAGCATTGCATAAGGTGCTGTAGGCACCACATTGAAGAAAGCCCCTCATTCCTTTCCAATGATTAAATCAGGGGCCTCCAACTCAAGCGTCTGCTAGGCCAAGCAGGTGTTGACCTTGAGTGAAGCAGTTGCAGGGCCTCCCGGCAAACTGACCTGCTCTTGGGCAGGAAAAGGCCCTGGGCCTTGAGCCCCAGGCCCATGGGGTGAGCAGGAAGCCCCACAGTTGCCACATCTCTCTCCTTTTAGGAGAAACAAAAATTTGACCTTTTAGTTGTATAATCTTTAGAATTTTAGCAGATGCCTATGTGTAAATTTTTTCAACCTGGTGGCTACATAAAGATCACAGTGGGCAGGTGGACAGGCTGCTTGTTTGCAATTTCTGAGATGACAAGCAAGACTCTTGCCAAGTAGCCCTGATGTATTTTTTCCCATTATCTTCTTGGAACCAGCAATCTAGTCCATCACTCTGAAGACGGGCATGGAACATGGGCTTTGAAGATAGATTTTTCTTTTCTTTCTCTTCTTCCTCTTCTTTGTCTCTCTTGTCTTCCTCTTCCTCCTCTGGTACTTAGGATCAAATTCAGGGGCACTTTATCACCAGCCCTTTTAAAAACTTCTATGTTTTGAGATAGGGTCTTGCTTAGGTGCCCAGGCTGGCCTCAAACTTGTGATCCTCCTGCCTCAGCCTCCCTACTCACCAGAATAACAAGCCTATGCTACCATGCCCAGCTCAGATGGCTCTCAATATAAGTTCCAATTTGGCCATTTGCTACCTTTGAAAGATACTTAACTTTTTTTTTGAACCGGGGATTAAACACTAAGCCACATCTGCAGTCCTTTTTATATTTTATTTAGAGAAAAGGTCTCACAAAGTTGCTTGGGGCCTTAAGTTACTGAGGCTGGCTTTGAACTTGTGATCCTCTTGCCTCAGCCTCCTGAGCAACTGGGATTACAGGTGTGCGCCACCTCACCTGGTGATATTTAACTATTTGGAACCTCCAGTTCCCCAGATTTAAAATAAAGTTAATTTCCCTCTTTTCTCTGCTCTTTCCAGGCTGGAAGCATCTTGGACCTATCTTTGTCCTCTGCCTCCACTGTTCCCTGCTCCACGCCCAGAGGATTCATGGCAGATTTAAGGCCCCACTCAAATTCCCCTCCTGCATGTGGCCCTTCCAGACCACCTCCACCAGGAGTGACTTCTCTGCTTTATCCTCCATAAGCATTTATTTTTTTGCCACCACCCAAAATCTTTCTGTCTGTTCATTCCTTGTGTCCTTCAGGATTTCAAAGAATGTGTTGAAAACCACCAATTCCCATTGTCAAGTCAACATGAGTTAGAGTGAAATTATACTCTCAGAAATTTTCTACATTTCAAATTTTGATGGATCCTAAGCATCAGTCCCCACATAAGATCATATGATTCCCCTGTAGCCATATAAAGCTTCCACGTAGGATAATTTAGAAACTTGGAAAAGGGAGTATCTTTGATGGTTACCTTCTAAATATCAACTATTTCAAGACCCATTTCAATAGCTACCACCAGGAATCCCTTTAACTCTTTGGGTTAAATAACAACAACTCTATCAATAATTAAGAGCATCTAGCATGTAATATCATAGCTGCTTCCTCTTGTACCCAAAGTGTGGTCCCAGCTCTAAGCTGCTAATAAGATCCTGCTCTAATCCAGCTCTGGGCTGTGTCCAAACTCAGTGGTGAGATGCTTTGGATTCACTAAGGTACACAAGCCTCAGGAGTGTTTCTTGTCAAAGCCTTGCCTTCGTGATAAACCATGCTCTCTGAGCAGATAAGTAATGCCTTTCTGCAGCAATCCATTTTAATATCTGTCGGGCATAGGTTTCTCTGGAGATTTATTTGCACTAAGTTCCCATGATGTCACCTAGAGGTGGTGATCTGGAAACAGAATGAGAGAGAAGTGTTTGGGGGAATTATCCTGATAAATGATTGATCAAAGACAGCCTTTCTTACTTGGGATACAGGATCAACCCCCAACTGTTCCAAACCTTTTGAAGCTCATAAAATCCAGCCATATGAAGGGGCCGATGTGTATGATGTACCTGAAGTCCAGAAGGAACACACAGTATCCCCAGTAAAAAACATCCTCTGTGTGCTTAGAGGGAATGGTCTGTGAAGCTTTGAAATCTTTTGTTATGTGGCCAGAAAATTGTTTGAAGAACCAGGTGAATGTTGTCTGGCTGGACAGTCACTCACCAAGCCAGGCAAAGAGCGGAGGAAGCCCTGTCACTGGTGGCTTTCAAAGAGGTCTGAGGGTTACAGTCATGTCATCAGACCACACTCCTCATCTCTACCAGGCAAGTCCACAATGCCAGGGCAAAGTCTTTATCATTTTCACGCTCTCTTAAGAGAAACACATCCATGATATATTAGTAAATGTCCTTTTGCCTTTAAACTGTGCCCTATTTGATAGGTATTTTTTTCCAGGGTAAAAATAGATGGAGTGGGGATGACAATGTGACTTCTCGAAAGCATTGCAGATCTTTGCAACAGGTGAGAATCACTTCAAAACAGTTAAGCAAATGCATAAACAAAATACTAGAGTTCCACGATTTTTTTTCTTTTGTTTTTTGTTTGTTTTATTTTTATTTAGAGATAGGGTCTTGCTAAGCTGCTGAGGTTGGCTTTGAACTTTTGAACTCGCGATCCTCTAGCCTCAGCCTCCCCAGCCAGAGTCCCAAGTTTTTTAACTTCAAGTTCCACCACAACTTTCTTGGAAAGAAAGGTCAAGATTATTCCCTTCACTTGTGGCTGCAGGTACATCTACTTAATCTCCTGGGCCCGTCAGCAACATACTTAATATCTGGTCATTTCATATCTTCTCCCCACTCAAGCTACCACCAGAATTCTTCTGTGAAAAGCCCCTTCCCATGACTGAGAGCCAGTTTGAACAAGGGATTGCCAAAGTCCTATCTCATAATGTGGCCAGCCCTGTGAGAATGAGCTCCATTCAGACACAGAAAGAGCAAGAAATAAGAAAAGGGAAATTGAATACTACCAAATTTTGTATTACGGAAATTATAGGGAGTCCAGACTTGTGAAATTTCATCAAGATGAGAACTACATAATTTTTCTTATGAGCCAAAAATAGAGTGTTCAGGAAGCCCTGCCCTGTGAGCAAATCACAGTAAAAGTCAAAGATGGTTAGTAATGTTACAGACACACTCAGGCTGTCATTCATTCAGACACCGGAATGTGATGCGTGGCTGCCAAAGACCTGCCTCAGAGGTAACAGTGGAGAGACACTGAGAATGAATAGCATCCATCAGCCTATAGAGCTCCTTAACTATGGATCATTAGAGTAAAAGCCAAAGTCCTTAAACAGCCTACCAGGCCCTGGGCGGCCTCACTAGTCCCCTCCCCAGTCTCCTCTGGCTGCCTCCAGCCACTCTGGCTCTTGGCTGTTCTTTGAAGATGCCAAGCTTTTTCTTTTGCCTGGAACAACCTTCTCCCACACATCCACGTGGCTGCCTTCCCTTCCTTTGGTCTCCCACATGGCTACCTCTCCCTCACCCTTATTTATGGTACTCCATTCACCACCTGATGTTCTTTTTATTCAGCTGCTAGTTTATCATCTCTCTCCTAACAGCAATGTGAAGTTGAGCAGGTTAAAGACTTCTGCTTTGTTCGCTGCTTGATCCCCAGTGGTTAAAATGGTGCATGGCAGAGTATACATCTTTGTTTAATAAATGAAAATGTGAAAAGTGACTAAGGCATCAACATGTGTGGATCATATCCGTTCACTTCCCCTTGGGGAAATGCATTCTGGGGTGAAAGTTAAAGTCTTGCTCTTGGGAAAGAGATGATGGCTGTATGGGAATGATGGTCTTACCCATTCCAAGTCGGAGAACATGGGCCACTTGGTTACCCTACATCTCTCGTGGCAGGATCAACAAAATAATTTCCTTCAAGAATGTAGGGCTTGGAGATTTCTCTAGAGCAACACTTATTTACATCTTTTAAAATTGACTGTGCAGAACATATAACACTTTTCTCTTTTGCTCCCAGGAAAATAATACTGCAGTAGGACTATGTCATGGAAAGAGTGTGTGTGTGTGTGCACACGCAGGAGGCAGTTCTGATTTAAATTACCTGTGATTTTTCACTTGTTAGTTATACTTTACGTTGATATGGCAGTGTATGTGCATTCTCTACCTCTTTAATATGTTGCATGGAATTAGAAGTAATGCCATTTTACTGTTCCCTAGGAGACCTAGACCCTAAAATTGCTTCTGAGACCTCAGAGATAGCAGAAACTCAAAAATAGAACCAAATAATGTTATTGTATTAGGAAAAAAACAAAGAGTGATCTCCCAGAGCATGGCCACCTCTCTAGGGTGAAGTGAGAAATTAAAAGAGAAGGATTACCATGGATGGAAGAGGAGGAATATTGCACTCACTAAAAGGCATCCTGGAATCCCCATTACTCTGCTGAGTGCAGCGTTCCTGCTGGCCTCTGTCCAAGGAGGTTTAGTGGGAAAAGTATTAACGCCTGCAAGGTGGTCCCACAGCGAGGTCCCTCAGGACAGAGGTTCCAGTATAGCTGGGGAAAGCAGGAGGAACCGGCCGATTCCAGCACCGTGGAGTCTGCTGCTAAGTGACAAGGCACTATATCATATAACCAACTGTGGCTTTCGCATGGGAGATGGTGGAGGAATGATTGAAACCCATAGGTCCCACAGATGGACAGGGAATGAGTGAGCAGGGCTGTCCTGGGGGAACATAATCTACATACCAGAACAGGCCCAGGTTTGTTTAGGTCTAAGCCATGGCAACACATTTTAGCTTTGCAGTGCTCAGAACAGCTGTACAGCAGGGGCTTCAGCAAGGCGGGCCATGGGGTTCCTAGACTCCCTACTCTGGGCTCTGTTGTATTATATCTTCAAACAGCACCTAAGTGTTAAACCTTCAGTTCATTTCCACAGCACAGCTAAGAAAACAAAGCAACTCCCAGACCTCCCCACAGGGCCGCAGACAGCCTTTCCTCTTACCTCCCCCTCCCAGAGGGAGGCAGTTTTCAGTAGTTTAAAAGGGGGGAAAATCAGCTTGTTAGTTTTAAGGGGAGACAAGCACTTAAGGAATGGACTATGATTTTAAACAAAAACAAAAACAACTCTTCTTCAGGACAAGCCAGAGTCATTGTGTGGAATTTGAATAGATGGGTTTCTAATAGCACAGGTCTAGATCCCCCACAGGTGGTTTCATGTTAGATTGGAAGAAATTTAGGAGGCCCTTGTCCCTGAGAGCCTATGGGATCCACAGTTCCTTTGGCAGTTTTGCAAGTGAGAAATAACTTTGGCTAAAAAATTAAGATGTTGAAGTGCCCATTGCTTACCTCCTGCCTGCTTCCCGAGTAGGTCCTGAAGAGGATGTTTTCAAGAGAAAGTCACTAAAACAAAGGGGGAAGACCACTGATTTAGTTGATTTTTATAGAGAAGGAAGGTCTGGCCAGAATATTTGTCAGAAAGGCAAATACACAGGGCCATGAAGTTTATTGTTCAAGGTTAGGAAAATTAACACTACTAATCTGGAATGATGAAAAAGAAAAACAAAACCAAACCCTATCATCTGAGATTTAACCTAATTCCAAACTCACTGGTGGGGCTCATGTTCACTGCTGGTATTTAGGGCTCAGTCAACACCTGGAGCCAGATCTGGCCAATCTGCTCTGCTCTTCACCGGCACTGTAGAACTCCTGGGAAAAATGGTGGAAAATACTTGCATAATTCCCGAGTTGATCAGATTTTTTCTATGATTCTAGTTTTCAGAAACCTAAGCATGATTCTCTGATTTTTAGACACAAGATGGGGAGAGAATATGTTAGTATCTACCTGTTAAGGTAGGAAATCCTCTCAGTGTTTTGTTTCATGATGTCTAAACCAGAGGATCCCTCTGGAAGGTGTGTTCTGTGGATCAGATGCTTCAGTGTCACCCAGAAGCTTGTTACAAATGCTTGTTACACCTCAAGGTGAGAAGCAGTGGTCTAGAGAAAGACGTTTCCCAGGGAGTGGGCCCCATACTGATGGGATCATCTTCACCTGGGAACCTGTCAGAGATGCAGATTTTCATCTTGCTCCAGACCTACTACATCAAAACTCTGACAGTGGGCCAATCTAGTGTTAAGATACCCTCCAGAAGATTCTGAGGTACTCTAAAGTTTGAGAAACATTGGTCTAAAATGTGAAGATGGGAAACACTCAGGATGTTCACCCTAAAGTGTGTTATGTAGAATAGGTATTCTTTGAATAAAGGGGTTCCTGGCCAACTATATTTCAAAACACATAGTTACAACAGTTATTTTACCACTTTTATTTTTCATGGGAAGACTATTCACTCAGCTTAAGCATTCATTATGAACCCCTGAGATAGCTGATGGTAATCTTCAAATTTGTGTGGGATCATTTAAAATTTAAAGGACAGCAGTCCATTCATATATTCCACGATACATCTCATTTCCTGAACAAAAGAGTAGCAATTTGAATTTGTTTCATGAGTAGTACTTCTGATGTCTCCTAGAAAAGAGGGCTGGGTGAGTTGTTTGGAGGTCTGGTAGGGATAGTATCTCATTTAAGTGTCATAACAATTTTCCAAGACACAGGAGATCTATCCTCTAAGAGGATCAAGGGACACATTAGTGAGGAAATACAGGCTCAATCAAGTTCTATAGCTTTTCCAAGGTCAGAAATTTCCTAAATGAGGGAATGCCAGTTAAAGAAGTTGACCTAGCATGCAATTGCCCAGGACACCAGTGTGTGAGAAACTCTAAAACATCATTGTAAATGTTGGGAAATAGAAATAATTGTAATTTACTGGAGTGGTTATCATTTGGATCTGGAATGTCTCCCAAAGGCTCATGTATTAGATAATGCAGCAATGATCAGAGGTGAAATGATTGGATCAAGGGGCTCTTACCCTATTAATCAATTTGATGAATTAATAATTTGAATTGACTAATGGGGAAGAGGTTAAATACTGTAAGGTGGGTGGGGCATGGCCTTGGGGTCTAGGATCTATCCCTGGCCTCTTCTTCTGTCTTTCTACATTTGGGCTGCCATGAGCTGGGAAGCTTTCCTCCACCACACCCTTCCACCATGATGTTTCTGTCTTGAAACTGCTGACTAGAGACTGAACCTCTGGAACCATGAGTCAAAATAAACCTTCATCCTCTAAGTCATTGTCGAAAATCTGGCTAACACAAGATTCTTGCAGAAAGAACACCATTTAGTCTAATGGGACACTTTGATAAGCAGTTTAGAGGCAGGAATTGAAACTCTCAAGAGAGATTTCAGAAAACAGCAGACAACTCCTGGCTAAGGGCTGTTCTGCTGAGTTTGGGGCATTGCTGAGTGGATCAGGGCATTTTAAGAGGTCCTCCTCTGAATTCATTTATTCTCCACTTCTTCCTTCCTCCCCCAAAGGTGCTCAGTTTCCCCCATTACATAAATGTTGAATAATACTCTTTAAAAAGCAACATTACCGGGCTGGGGCTGGGGCCCAGTGATAGAGGGCTTGCCTAGCATGTGTGAGGCACTGGATTCTATCCTCAGCACCACATAAATAAATAAAATCAAGGTATTGCATTCATCTACAACTAAAACAATATATATGTAATTTAAAAAAGCAACACTACTGGGGATTCATATTATTAGTCATCATAAATTCAAGCTGGGTGTAATCAAGATTCGTGCTCAGAATGCCTCTTAAATGCCAGAGCTTGTATTTTTCATAAACAAGGTCTTTGCCCTTCAAGCACTTGACTCATATTTACATATAATTGCTACATTCAGTTATTATTAGCTAATGATTCCACCTTGACAACAGTTTAAGTTGATTTTGAGACAAACTGTAGTTCTTTTTTAAAAATATTTTTTGAGTTGTGGATGGGCCTTTATTTTAATCGTTTATTTACACTTGGTGCTGAGAATTGAACCCAGTGCCTCACACATTCAAGGCAAGTGCTCTACCACTGAGCTACAACCCCAGCCCAAACTGTAGTTCTTGATCTTATTCCAGTGGCTCTCCATCTTATTGGAGTAAGAGTGAAATTTATTAGTATGACAGTATTCTTTGTTACAATCCTTTCAAGAGATTCTTTAGTGATTTTCTTTATATTTAAAAATTTGGAATAAACAACCCTTCTCAGAACACTTCATTACAGCTTGGAATTCAAGCAATCACTGTAGCTTAAGCCATAGATCTCAGATGAGAGTCAAGTCACACAGGCTTCGGAAGTCTGATATATCATAAATGTAATGAAAATCCACAATATACTTTATTCTGCCACTTTTGTTCAAACCAGTTTAAGGGTCCATACTCTTAAGATTTCAGTCAGAGCAGTCCACTCACATATTTCATATGTCTCATTTTCTGAACGAAGGATTAACAGCTTGAATGTAAGAAGCAGGTGTGAGCACTCTCAGCAGGTCAAATCCTTAACACCACCCAGACAAGTCTATAATTTCTGGGCATAGTCCATGGCATGCGTGAATTTGGTTTCAATATGTTTTCCATAGCGATAGCTTAGAAAGTCACATAGCCATATCCTCCCCGCCTTCTACTCCTAGTGGCAGAAGTATTCGTCGATGATTGAAAGGTCATGCAAAACAGATGTGAGGGCAGTTGGATTTTTCCAGCTATGCTTCAGTGGACTTAGCAGTGGTGCCTGCCATTACAAAATAACAGCGAGGTTTTATTTCAATTGCATAAAACCCAGAATCTTCTGCAATGTTGTCTGTATAATTAGACTTATATGTTGTTCTCTCCACTCTCATGCAGGTCTTACCTTGTTCTACCTTGCAGTCTTCAGACTCACAGCTGGCATCTAAATTCATCACACTGAAAAGGTAGCATTACTGGGTGTCAAACCACCCTGACTTATTTTCCAGCATCTAGGCCTTATGCTCTGTGTGTGGAAGTAATTTTAATTGCATTTCCTACAGTTTTCTAATTAGTTTAATAATCACATTTGGTGTTACCCACATTTCAAACCAACTTTCTCTCATTCTTCTTGTGTTTTTTGTTTTATACCCACAGTCCTGTATGGACTGTGAAATGGAGTGAAAACACAAAGAACAGCAAATGGCACATTGCAGAGAAGACTATCGCATCACAAATACCCTCAAAGAACAGATGGTCCAATTGCAAACCGCCCAAATATTGACATCTGTGTGGCAGGCAACTGCACACACCAGAGAGATGTAGCCCTCAGGTTCCACATATTCTACCAAAACTAAATATTCCTAACACCAACCTTTACTAACTGAATATACAAGAATTATTCTTTATTAATAAGAGGACTTCAAAAGGAATGTGGAGAAAAGAATATATTTTATCTCTAGTCTAGCAGAAAGTTCAAGCTTCAAATTTGCTAGGTTAGAGCTGTTTTTAGAAAATCATGTCTCTGAATTTCCATTTTCTCATATCTAAAATGTGGATTAAAAACATCCACTATCAGTTTCTCCAATTATGAGTTTGCAGTGTACTGGCATACCCCCGTGTGAGAGATCATGTACCACACAAATTACAAATGCAAGTTGTTATTACAGATCAGATAGGCTTGATCCTTTCATGATTTAGTGTATTGTGAAAGGAAAATTGTCAGTCTCCTTGCTGAATATGAAAGTGGCTGATTTTTGTATATGATAGGGGTTGAGGTTTATACAGAATAACTTCTGTAAACTGAAATCCTTATTAAATAACATAAAACTTCAACTAAGACTGTTTTACTCATTTTAACTGTAGCACAAGTATTGCAGTAAAAAATTAACTCATTAAAAGAACTACTTTGGTTATATCCTTGTATATATATCCAACTGAATCTCTTAAATATTCAGAACTATAGCGTTACAATGAGTGATGAGTGGGTAAACCCTGGAACACAACATCGATACATCATGTTTAATTTGTATACTGAAGGTATATTATAAAAGTGCTTTTGAAATAAAGAACAAAGAATTTCTTGACTTTCTAACTCACCAAGAATATACAGTGATGTTCTGCATAGTGGGGATTTTATTTAGTCAAGAATCTAAAGTTTTTATTTGTAACTGAGTGTGCCAATTATTAATTTATTGATTTTCTGTTCCAAATTCACCCTTCAGTACCTGCACTGTGATACCAGAATAGACTCTCTCTCTCTCTCTCTCTCTCTCTCTCTCTCTCTCTTTTTTTGGTACTGGGGATTGAACCCACGGTGCTTAACCACTGAACCACATCCCCAGCCCTTTTTATATTTAGAGACAGGGTCTTGCCAAGTCACTTAAGACCTGGCTAAGTTGCTGAGGCTGGCTTTGAACTTGTGATCCTCCTGTGTCAGCCTCCTGAGTCACTGGGAGTACAGGCATGCACCACTACGCCAGTCCAAACTGGACTCTCCAAGCATTTCTCTTTGTACTGGTCATGGTGTTGTTTTGTCAGATGAGGTAGACAAAAGAATATTCTGGGAGGGGCTTCTTTTTCTGGTTCTAGGTGCTACGTTTTGCTTTTCTGTGTGGTCCATCATGCTGCATGTGTTTGGAGACATCTGGTGGTTCTTTGCCCCAGCTGTGTATGCAAAGTGCACAGTCCCTCAGAGATTTTGCACAGCTAGCCTGGGCTTGATCAGCACCTTGCTCTGACCCTCTTGCCACAGTACTATATATTCCAGCACCCACAGCAGCATCCCCACTTCTTTTGTGCCCCCAGCCATGATCTCTGGCTTGCCTGCCATCCAGAGCAGTTTCCTTGTGTTTGGCTATTGAGAGCGTGATCAGGCTTCAGAACCTGGCATTCAGTGGGCTGATAACCACTTTCTCAGAGTTCTCAATCCTAGCCGTGGAGAGACCTGCCTCTGAGGTTGTTTTTGCTGAATCTTCTCTCTCAGCTTTAAGTTATCCCTTAGAGTTTTCTTTATATTTTCCTATTCAGCTATCCTATCACAGCTTAATAATTCTTTTTTTCTTTTAAACCTTTGTTTATTTATTTTTTTTATGTGGTGCTGAGGATTGAACCCAGTGCCTCATGCATGCTAGGTGAGCACTCTACCACTGAGCCACAACCCCAGTCCCTTAATAATTCTTTATGCGAAACTTTTAAGTTATTGTGGTTTCCGTCCAGATTGGACTCTGATCATGAATAACAAAACAAACTTTTTTTCCTAGCCCTAATTTATGCTATTATAATCTATGTTGATATTGTTAAAGAGCATCAAGTACTTCCCAGATTTAGGAATAAGCAAATTATAATAGATGTGCATTGATTTATATCTTTTATGGGGGGCAGAAGTACTGAGGTCTCTTCTGTGCCTCTCCACCTGCTTGTTAAGTTCCGTTTTACTCAAAGCATTTTCAATATTTAGCAGTAGCATAATAATTTAGCCGAGCAGAATGATAAGTTTCAGATGAGGAAGCCAGAACTAATTTAATTTATATTTCAAAGTTCATGCTTGAAAAGCTCCATGGATTCTTTTGCTCTGTTCAGGCAACTATGGAGGCCATTAAATTGTCAGGATACTCAAGCAAACAGGGATACAGAAAGCTTCTGGGGTCAGATGGCATCAATATGGGTCACATATAAACCAACTTTTATTTATGCAAAACTAATAATAGAGTAATGGAATTATATTTACTTTTTCACTTTCTAAGGGAACGGTTGGGCATTTTACTGATACACTAGGGTCAAAAATTAAGACACACCTCAAGATATTATAATCTCTACAACCACTAGGGAACTCAGTATGAAGTTTCTTTAGAAAGCTAAAAATAGAACTACCTACCATATTAACAATTATACCACTCCTTGATATTTGTCCCCAAGAATTAAGGTTAGCATATCTTAGAGATACAGGCATACCCATTTTTTGCCACAGTACAATTCACAAGAGCCAAGTTATAGAATCAGCCTAGGTGTCTGTCAATGGATGAATAAATAAAGAAAATGTGGTATATCTACACAATGGAGTTTTATTCAGCCACAAATGAATGAAATTATGTCATTTGCAGGAAAATGGAACTGAAGACGATATTTTGAGCAGAACAAGTCAGACTTGAAAAAATTTTGCATGTTTTCTCCCATATGTGAAACTAGAGGGAAAACAAAAACTAACCTCAAAACAGGATGCCATGAAAACAGAGGAGAGGCCTTTAGGGTAGAGCAAGGGTGTCAGAGGAGGGATCAGGTATTAAGGAACAAAATTGATCAAATTATGTTTTATGGATCTAGGACTATGAAATGAGAACTACCAGTCTGTGTCATTAATATGCACCAATAAAAATACCTTAAACAAAGAAACAATGGGACTTTTAAGTTAGAATTGCACCAGCCACGTGCTTTATAAGCAAAAGAAACAGAAAGGGAAAAAACAAGTCTGAGAAACAAACCTAGTTATATTTGAACTAGGTGACAGTTTAGACTATGAAGATGAAAAACTAATTTGAAACCCAATTAGAGAACTCTGGCAGAAAAGACAGAAACTGTCCTTTGAAACCTGGATGCATAAGAGACTGGGACAATTGATTCATGGGCCTGGCAAAGAAGTCATTTTCCTTGGGATTGCTATTTGACATAATTGAGAAATTGAAAAATTATACTCTTTGTGAATTCTAAATTGTTTTATTTTTCTCCCTGAGGTCAACGATCAGTGGTTTTCTGACATGAAAATGTTTTATTCTTCTTATTCAACAACGTCTCCAAGCTTTATTGTGTGTAATTACATGCAGTTACAGACAGGGGTAAAAAAAAAAAAACAAGAAACTTCCTTCTTGGCAAGCTTTCATCCAGTAGGACTCTCCAGTGCTCTACCATTAGTGCCAATCACTAAGTGCACCTCACTTTCCCCAACTCCATGTTCAAGGTGCAGAGGCCACACCTTTCTTGTTAATCATTGATGTGATCTTGCCACCAACTTGGCTTCTAAGTGATGGAATCAAGAGTACTATCAGACCAGATAAAATGATTGTTCTAAATTCTCTTCATAAAATGAAGTTTGGGAATCAGATGCTTCACATTAAACATAATAAGCATATGTCCTTAGCATGACAAACACACAGGTAACTTTTGGGCTTGGTGCTGAGTTAAATCTTCTCATTCATACAGCCTAAGACCCCATCAATCTGAGACTTCTGTTCTGTTAGGTACCCATGTGTCCAGCTACTTTCCTCTGTTAATTTTTAAATAATGCACAAGAACTATTTTCCCTGTGAGGCTCCCACACTTGGGATGAAACCTTCTCTGCGGAATTTTGGCACCCTATTAATTAGTGGTTATGAGTGGGAGCTGCTCTCTCTCAGCAACTCCTATTCTGCCATCAGTCAAGTGTGATTCTGTAATAAATTTCCACGAGGCAAACTATTTCTGGTAATTCTCCCTAATTAACACCAGGCCTGCTAATAATACAGCAGTACCTATGTGTTTCTGATATAACCAAGATCTTGTCTAGGTACTCAAAAAGGGAAGCCGCCAACCTAAATTAAGCTTTTGCTGGCAAAAACGATTTTATATGTAGTTCTGTAAGAAAACCTTTGATAATCTTATATTGAGGACATTTTGACTAGAAAACACTGAACAGGGAGGCTTGCTCTGGTTTGAACACTGAATGGGGATTTATTGTGAACACACAGTTGAGTCGTAAGCCTATAAATCTTGTACTGGATTACTGTTCCTTAACGAAGGAATGACAGATCTCTTATTTTGTTGGTGCATTTTAATGTGCAATGACGTGATTGATAGAAACCAAACAGCAGCTATTAAAATGTCAGATGCAGACTTGATGCCCTTAAAAGTTTGGCTTCTGGAGTTTAATATACTGTGAGCAAATAGACTTGAATTTCTCTCTTATTTCCAATATACAGCTTGCAACAGAAACATTCCTCTTAACTTTATACAGTTGGCAAAAAAATCTTACTCAAGCCAATAAACAAACGAGGACGAGGTGAGCCTGCCTACTAATGTACAGTTAGCTAACGAGATCTGGATGTGACACACGAAGTAATGAGCCCTGGCTAATACAAAATGTGAAAATGTAGATGAGAATTTATGTTGTTTGATTACAATCTATGATAACAATATAATGTTTAATATGTTAAGTTATTCCATTAAATAATTTCAGCTATAAACATTAAAAAATTTAAATTTATTTATGGTGCTGGGATTAAACACAGGATCTTATGCATGCCAGGCAAGCATGCTACCAGTGACCCAGCCACACTCCCAACCCAGTAATAAATATTTTTTTTAAGACAGACTTATCTACAAATTTACAAACATTTATTGTGTACGTTCTACATGAAAACTATAAAAATGGATAAAAAACAGAATAAATGTGACACTATTTTTAAATGTTCTGTTTCTGGAATATTTTGATTGGCAAAATATCCAATCAAATTGGATATCCAAAATATCCAATTCCTCTTTTATTCTTAAGGTAATTATTACATTTCATCCTATCCTGTGCATATGGAACATGATTTTTTTCCCCATGATTACTTAATGGAATCTCTTACTATGCAAAAACAACAAGGAGAACTTGTGTATACCGTTGAAGGCATTTATTTATTGAATATGTGCACATTAAAGTATTACTATACTGATTATATTTCTCATGTGATTTTTTAATTAGAAAATGTATCCAAAAGCAAAAGAGCACGTATATACAAACTTTAAAACTTAAAGAAACAGAAGATAGAGATTAATAGATAATTAATACATAAAGAATTCAAATCAGACATCTTTCAACATTTAGGGGTGAGGGAGACAAATTGAAGCCAGGTTAGATTTGTGTAAAACTACTCAGTATGTTTCCTCTTCCCTTCAATGACTAAACTCCAAATGCCACAAAATATCAATATGTTTTTGGATTCACACTCAACAAGGGGAAGGAAGAAATTATTTCCTATGAAAGTGCTTCTAATATACTACTCCTTGAAAATCATATATTTTTGTTGTGGATAATTTTAAACATAAGGCTACACTAGTATTTTGCAGATTTAAACTGTTAGTTCTATTTGTTTTAACACTCTTGACCAAATAAATAGGTTTTAGTTCTAAACTCTAAATATTGTACACACCTGTAATCCCAACTACTTGGGAGGCCGAGGCAGGAAGACCTCAAGTTTAAGACAGCCTGAATGAGAATCCTGTCTCAGAATAAAAACAAAAAGAGCTGGGGATGTATCTCAGAGGCAGAGTGCTGACTTAGCATGTGTGAGGCTCTAGGTTTGATACCTAGCACAACATGAAAAACAAACAAAAACCAAAACTCTAAATGTAACCTTAATAGGAAATACATATGTTACTATAACCTAAAGCAGAGGGGATCATTTTTAGATTGCTATTTCAGTGGGCAATATTTATCCCTTGCAAGTTTAGAGAAATATTATGAATCTTAAGCCATTACTAAAATTTTAAAGTGGGAGATTCAAGTAGAGGAGTTTTTAGAGTCATGTACTATATGATTTTCATCTGTGTTTTACCAAGTATATCATTTCAAAATATACATCTAGGGAGATGAAAAGTCAATGCTCTACAGTGAAGAAGTAATAATAAAAATGCTACTGACACAGAATATTTATAATCAGAAAAATAAATATTCAGAAAGCTCACCAGAAGAATAAAGTGCTCAGCCAGTTATTAGAAAATTAATGCTGGTGAATTAAACATGGCATTCCCCACTGTAAAACACAGAGATTCTTCTGGGTTTTGGGCAATATTTATTTCACAGGATTAACTGTCTTAGGAACATATAAAAAGCTCTGTAACACCAGAGACAGAGCACAAAAAAAAAAAGAAAAAAGAAAGCAAACTATCTTTTTAGGCATTAAAATTTGGAGACATGCAACATTATGCTCCATGAAGAATATATGTAGAAAAGTCTAATGATACCCTTAGAGAAAGACAGCTTTATAAGAAATCCAGGTCAAATAAAATTCTTTAAAGAAAAAAACCCAATGCCTTTCACTTATAAAATACTATCTTGGCATTCAATCTATAAAGGCAAAACTAAACAACAAAAATACTCCATCATACCAAACAAAACAACCAACTTTGTATTGTATAAAGCAAAGACTGACATTAAGATATGTAAGGATGCACATTAGCCAGCAAGTTGCCCATAGGCAACTTCAGCAGCAATGAGATCTAATGCACAATTCAGCTCCAGCACTTCATCTCAAAAGAAGCTTCCCCTTCCCTACAAGATGCAGGGTGAGGAGGTAGTTTGGAGTTGCTACTGGGGAAGTATTCAGCTTGCCACTTTGTGTCACCCCCTCCTATTCTTTTATCCCCAGTTAATTATTATCTGCATATAATATAAATCTGCTAGACCATGTATTAGCAGCTTTCAGGACAGATGCCTTGAAAGTTCTTAGGGAGGTTAAACAAATAGTGTAGCCTAAAACCTCCTCTATAACAAACATACACACAATGGAATTGAAGTCATTAGTGAGTGATGGGGCAGGAAGGGCTTGGGGACTCTGTCTGGACTTTAAAAGCACCTTGCCTCACACAGATTTAAATTATAACTCAGTGGGTTCATAGGCTTTCATCCATTCTAGAAACAAAGAGAAAAACTATCAAATGCCATAATCTGTTTTCTCACTGGGCAAATATCAACAGGATCCACAGTTTTACAATTGTTTCTGTGTTTCCATGTGGTATCTACACGATTCTTTGCACAAATGAGGAAAACAAATAGGTCAATCTGAGTAATTAATCACCTCCCTCTCCTATACTACCAAATCTCTGTGAATAAAAGCTTTCCACTTTTTGTGATCACATTTGAAGTGGTTTGCTTATTATTGAGAGAAAACTACGAAAAAAAAAATCTAGAGCTTACTATTATCCCAAGCCAATTCTAAGTTAAAATTAAACAAAACAAAACATAAACTTCTGCAAAGACAGCTCTCAAAACTTCAGTCAGTGGTACAACTCTGAAAAGGGGGCAGTAGTGCTTTTTTGTTTGCTTTTTTAGGTCCGATCCTCTCAGCTGCCATAATTCCTAACCATAGTCTTTTCTGTTTTCTCTTTAAAGAAAACTATGTTCTTTATCTCACTACGAGGGAAGGGAAACAGCAGGGTTTGGCTAATACAGGTGATGAAGCATACACAATGAGTAGAAATAGTCACATTTTAATACAAGGCAAAAATTTGAGATTTTATAAGAGATATGGCAGCTTTTTGGAGGGGGGTAAGAGAAGAAAGGCTTGACACATTTTGATCCAAAATATCATTGGCTTTTCCGACTGGAATGATCAACTGTCTAAGAATAAACAAACAACAAAAAGTACACTTTTTTTTTTTTTAAACTGACATCTCCTACTGATAAAAGTTCTGTTTAAACTCTCATTCACTGTTTTAAAGATAAACAGTAGATTTTTCAAAAGAACAATTCTCTTATTAATAAACTTTTAGGCATTTTCATTGCATTTTACAGTTTACTCATAACTACCTAGCAAGGAAAGAAAAGTATAATTATTTCAGCATAGAGATTGGAGTTATTAATCTAAAATTTAATTCTTTGCTAATTTACTCAAAGATATAGTCAACCAGGAAATTGATTTTTATAAAGGTTATTTTATGGGCATAAAATACAGGAAAAAGTAATAACAAATGTCAAACTATCTCTTTACTTTATGAAGCCAAATATTTTTAATGCTGAAATTTATCCCTTCAGGGACACTATTATTTTTCAAAACTCCAAATAAATATTGAATCTAAAGATTAATTGGTAATTTCAATTCTCTTCTTTCTTTTCGATTTCTTCTCTTTCCCTGAACTGTTGACTTTCAAAAATTCACAGAATGTGCATGTTTCTTGCAAAGTGGCTTGTCCTTTTTGGAGAAAAATGTCTGACCTTCCAAACTTTCACAACAGACCTGAAAAAGAAGTATTAATTAAGAGACTGTCATTATTTTAATCAAGCATGCCAGAGAAGGGGAAAGTGACTTTTTCCCCCAATGGGATAATATGACAAAGTACTTTAGATGGTTGTGTTAGAAACCCTGACATTTCATGATTACTATGACATTTCATGTAATCTTTGAAAGGCAATGAAGAATGACTTTTTTCTTGGAATATATTCTAATTTATTTAAATCACTGATCATTACTTTTTTATTGGGTGGGAAGTACTTAGTTCTAATGAAAAAATTAATATGTAATGAGGTCACATTAAATATATTTTATCTCCCCAGATTAATTCTAATCAATGCTTTAAATCTGCTTCCTGCTGAAGAGAACTAAAGCATTCAAACAGAAAACACAAGTCAATTGCTTTTCTAAACATGTCCAAGCCCAACTTGAGTCTGTTCCCAAAACACACATTGAGAGACATATAATTGAGATTTCTTTTTAATTCACTCCTTTAATTTCATTCTTTAATGAAATCACCAATTCATGAAATGATTAAAAAAAAAAAATCTTTTGCAGTACTGGGGATTGAACCCAGAACTCACACATTGCTAGATACAAGTTCTACTATACAACTACATCCTCAGCCCAAATTCATGAAAGAGTTAATACATTTAATGTTTATCAGAAAATCCTAGTCAATATCTGCCCAATGTCTGATTATATCATCAGTTTTTCTCACTTATGCCTTCTTGTTTTTCCTCTTGCCTTGGCTAATTACAATGTTCATGAGCAGCTCCACCAGAGAACACAAGATAAATCTTCTAGAAATTGTTACTTTTTATAGACTTCATGAAGTCTAAGAGATGAATGAGGTAAACAAGAAAGAGTTCAAAGGCAATGTTTGGAGAAATCATCTGAATTTAATCAACATTACTTTTTTTCCCCTAAATACAATGGATATCAAGACACTATTAGATATATTAAATCTAAGAAAATAATCAAACATTGGAACAGAGCACCTTTATTGAACATTTACTTTCTAAATTAAAAACAATATGTATTTTAGATGGAGCTCTATCCAAATTATTAAAAATAAAACCAAAAATATTAAAATATCAAATGAAATTAGTAAATATTTTATTAAACATTATAGTCTCAAAAAGAACATTCATGGGTGACTGCTAAGGAAGGAAATGAATCAGCACATAGTTTATTCCCAGTGTTAATTCAATAATAGATTTTAAAAATTGTTTATTTCTATTTTAAGAAGTACCTAATGTTTCTAAAACCTACCAAAAACATCCAATAAAACGAAGTTTCAGAAAAAAAATAACAGACCCTTACTGTTTTAAGAAATACATAGCTTCTCCTTATGGGAAAAAATGTATTAAAAATAGAATTTTCTTTAAGGGTAAAGAGCTTATTGTATACCAAATAATTTCAAGATGTCCCCAAATTTTAATTAATAAACAACTTTTAAAAATCATTGAAAAAAATATTTTTTTTCTTTAGGTTTGAAGGACTAAAAGATACAAGAACTATTATTTCCCTTAAGTGCTTATGCTAGAACTGGCTGTACTGTACCACTTTAATTAGGAGCTTAGAGTTTACTTACTGAGCATACAAAGCAAGTGTCATGCCAGGTATAGCCCAGAGCTTCCAGGAACATGTCACCAGCTTCTATGGGAAATTCACATCCACGGCATATAGTACCAAAAAGGGCATAATAATCTGTTTGGGGTGGGGGAGAGATAATTTAAACGTGATGAAGCTTTAGATTGATAATTCATAGAAAACAGCAACACAATTGAGGTTAAATGAGATCTTGAAGTTAAAGATACTAGTAATTAGAAAAATTTCAGAAGATGGCATAATATTTGGCTTGAGATACATGTTTAACACGTTTCAGGTTTCCCTTGGTAAACAGGTAAACAGGGTAGCATTCTTTCTTATATTTTTCCACATTATACTTCTCAACCCTCTCTAGCTACTTAAATGCCCAAATACGTTAAAAAAATACTATTCTGAGAAATTATCAGTAGACTTGACTGTTTCAAAAAAAATACAAGAGGGGCTGGGGTTGTGGCTCAGTGGCAGAGTGCTTTCCTAGTAGCTGTGAAGCACTGGGTTTGATCCTGAGCACCACATAAAAAATAAATAAATAAACAAAATAAAGGTATTGTGTCTGTTCACACCTAAATTTTTTTTTTAAATACAAGAGGACCTCTAATAAGTAGCAATGGTAAGACTAATTAACATAAATTCTAAATAAATATCTGCTATTGGCAGATTTTCATAGGGTATCTGACTTGGTGAGGAAAACAAGTTATAGAAAACTTCCACGAATAAGGACCATGACTGAGCTTCTAGCTAGACTGTATCACAATATGAGCACAATTTCTTTTATTATATTTTTCTTTCAATTTTATGACTTCATGTAGAAGAACCTTAGCCTGATACCCACTATCTACCTGGCACAGATTAGTTATAGTTGAATTTCTTTCTGAAGAAACTGTTTTGATAAGATCTTTCTCAATTACCAAATTAGAATGTTATCAGCACTTTTATTTCCTTTTATGCATTGACTCACACCACTATGTTGACTCATGGTTCACCTTTTGGCCCCTGACACTAGTCAATCCAACCTGAGCTGGAGGTGCAGTAGGCTGAGACTTGCAGCTTGATTCACTTTTCTCAGTGATCTTTAATATACTCTGGCACCATGCTCAACACATATCCACAGCACCCTACTGTGTGCCAGGCATTGTTCTAGATACCGCAGAGGTACAGTGGTGGAGAAGACAGATGTACTTGCTCTCCTTATGGGACTTTTATGTTCCCATTGAGAACAGCATGCCATAATTTTTTGGATTTTAAAGATAAATGATAACAGTGTGTTTTCAGATCATGATTGATAAGTGCCCTCAAGAAAAGAAAATAGTGTTATGATACAGAATAATAAGTGTAGAGGTTGTACTACATTACATAGGAAAGTTAGGAAAGGCTTCTCAGTGGAGATAGTAGTTTCGAAGAGACTTGAAGACTGAGGCAGAATCACCACAGAAAACCTGGACAAGAACACTCCAGTTAGAAGAAATAATAAGTACAAAAGCTCTGATGCAGGAAGAATCTTAGCATGCTCAGAAATAGCAAAGGGGCCAGGTATGGCCCAAATCTAGTAACATAGAACATAAGGTGGTAGATGAGGTTGGCAAAGCGGGCTGTAGCAAGGATTATAATTTTATATGGAAGTCACTAAAGGGTTTTAAGCAATCTTATTTACATTTTTAAAAACATTACTGAGGTTTCTCTGTAGCTGCTATTTGGGGGTTGGGGGTGAGGAGATACACCCTTTAGTTAGTGATTACAATTTTGAACAAAGGGCAAGAACAAGTTGGGTTTAGTGGTGATACTTGAGATGGAGAGAAACAAATAGTACAATATCCTGCTGGGTGATGGGAGTGGAGGGAGAACTGCCAAGGTTTACTCACTAGATTGGATGTGGGAAGAATAGGGAAAAGGGTAGAATCTAAAGTCATCTCTAGGTTTTTGGATAGTGGACAATGGGGCCATTTATTGGGATGGGGAACTATGTAAAAAACTGATTTGAGGGGCTGGAGTTGTGGCTCAGTGGTAGAACACTCGCTTTGCATGTGCAAGACTCTAGGTTCGATCCTCAGCACCACGTAAAAATAAATAAGTGAAATAAAAATAAATATTAAAAAAACTGATTTGAGAGGTTAAAGAAAAAGACAGAACAAAAAATGGACCAAATTGAAGGAACATTTAAATAGATCTTCAATAATATTTTTATCTTTCTATAAGCAATTCTTTGGGTTTTTAAAATATTGCTTCTTGGAATATGTTAAATATGACATTAAGGTTAGATAGTTATATGTTTTGACTAGAGAAGAACAATCTTTCAGTTAGAATGTCTTGCAAAGTGTCTAAAAAAATCATACCAACTGACTTGAACAAGAAGCATAAAAAAACAGAAAATTAAGTGGAATTACAAAATGTGAAATATTCTTGTTGGATAGGGTCGGCAGCCTGGAGCCCACCTATACCAAAACTGCCCACAGGATAGTTTATTGGAATTTCTAGGACTTTCTGATGGATGATCCAAGTGGTTCTTGATTAAGGAGACAAAGAAAAGGTTAAAACAAAAAAAAGAGAGAGAGAGAACATTGAGTGGGCAAGGAAGGTAGAGTGCTATTAATTCTGACTGCCCTAGAATATTCCCTTCTAGCAACACATTTTAGATTTAAGGTAAAATAAAAATAAAACTTAATAGTGGGGGGCTGGAATTGTACCTCAGTGGTATAGTGCTTGCCTTACATGTATGAGGCACTGGGTTCAATTTTTAGCACCACATAAAAATAAATAAAAATAAAATAAAGATATTGTGTCCATGTACAACTAAAAAAAAGTAAAAAAAAAAATCAGTAGTGGGAATGTAATGACAATGAGTGGAGATATGAGATCAGAAAAATATTTCATATTTTTAATATGTACTGTGGTAGCAATATCTAATCAAGGGCAATATTAATAAGTATTAGAAAGGTTCACTTATAGACACTGCAAAGGAAAAGAACGCATTTAGAGATCAGAAAATAAGACAAATGGAGGAGATAGGTCCATACAGCCTAGTTTAAAGCAATTGTAGCAAAGGAGCAGTCCAAATAGGTATTATCCTACCACTCAATAAAAGTAACACAGGATTTCAAGTTTATTTGCAAGACAGTTGTCTTTTGTTTTAGTATTTATTTTTTAGTTGTAGGTGGACATAATATCTTTATTTCATTTTTATGTGGTGCTGCTGAGGTTTGAACCCAATGCCTCATGTGTGCTAGGCGAGCACTCTACCACTGAGCCACAACCCCAGCCCAAGACAGTTGTCTTAAAAAGCAAATCAGTAAAATTTTTATCATATTCTAAAGCTAAACATTTCTCATGTTTATAATCACTTAAAATTCACTATTATACTATAAGAAGTGGCTTTAGGATACATGATTTGGTAGAATGTGTATCCATAAATTATTAGAGATTCAAAAAAAAAAACATTCTTCCTACTAAGTACTGCTTACTTTTCTTTTATTTTTTGTAGTGCTAGGAATTAAACCTGGGGCTCCACACATGCCAAGCAAATGCTTTTATCACTGAGCTACATCCCAAGCCCTAGTACTGCTTGCATTCTTAATTCTCATAATGAGGTCTGTAATGTCTATTTTGACAAAGTCACAAAAAAAGTTTTAGTAGTTTATTTTTTGCTATATATTTAGGGTAATGTTAAATTCCTCAAAAACAATAAGAAAAACTACTTAGCTTAGTATTTTCTTTTCACTTCATAGTAATATAAGGGGTTTATTCAAAACTCAAGCAACTAATGGCTCTTGATCTTACCAGTCTCACAATAGGGCTCCCCATCCTCCAAGTGAAAAACATTATTACGAATGGGTTTTCCACAGGCCACACACAAAAAACAGGAAACATGCCAAGTTTGCTTCAAAGCATTGATAACTTCCTGTTACAGAAAGGTAATTGGATTTAAAGAGAGATCACAATGAGCACACACTAATGCTTATTCTAACAGCTGTACCTGTACAAGTTCGAGGTAACCCAAAGCAGACACAGACTTCATCTTTCCGTTAAAGCAATAGGAGATACTTAAGGACAGACTCACACGTCATTGAAACCTATGCACTTTAATTTGTATTTTTCACAAACACAAATCAATGAACTTATTTAAAGAATTATTACCACTATATGGTATATATGGTGACTAAGGGGAACATTTCATAAAGTGTTTTGACAGTTATGTTCTGCTTTCTCTCAAAAGTGTCAGGAAATGTTAATTTACAAAAGTTTTTATCTTAAAGATGTCCGGGCGGGGGAAGCATTTAAAAACTAAAACAAACCCTATACTTTGGTGCATTATTGAAGCAATAATGTAATCAGTATAATCCAATCAGTTTAGTGTGTGTTCAGCTTTTTGAAAATCAGATATGACTATGCTATGTACTTAAGCAAGTGTCTATGATTTGAACCATAAAGCCTAGATTCTGGTTGGCAGTAGCTTTATGGTTAAATATACCAAGTACTAACCATTTAGGCTGGATTAGTTAGTAAAACTTGTTTGGAGGAGTTGGTTTTGCAAGGAATTATCTCTTTAGATTGAGAAAAAGAAGTCATTAAAATAATTTATGAAGAATAATTATTTGGTAATGTATTCTTTCTAATTCCTTTGCTAACTTTATTAGACTTACTTCATTTTTGTTTTATTAGCTATTCTTGAATCCACAGAAGACATTAATACACTAAAACAGTATTAATGTATATCCTACTAATTATTTATTAACATTTGGGAAGGTACAGTTTGAATCATTCTACTCTTTGGGCCCCAACATATTCTACAAATTAATAACACTAATATTTCATGCAGCATATTTGTAATTTAAAGTGTCTTCAATAGTTTTAGTCACATTTCAAGGTATACTCATAATTCACACTAACTTTCTCTCACTGTGAATTAGAGTTTCATTTTCATATTAGTGTATTAGTTGGAATTCAGTAAAGTCATTTCCAATCAACAAAGCCATTTCCTTCTATATCAGGCCAGGTACCTTAATTTATTCTAAGATCAAATTACAACTTCTAGTCACTCTCAAGAAATGCCTGACACTTACTTGTAACTGCAAACTAGATATTCCAGAATAGGATATTCATTGATTCATCATTCTTCATTATGTAGCTACTCCTAAATTATTTTCTTAAGGAAAAAAAGGCCCATGGTTTGAAATTATTTTTCTATCACATGTACTCTCGTAAAACTGAAGTTACATTTTTAAACTTTATATGCATTCAAGAAAAATATATTCAATTATAAGTCTCATGTTTTATATATTTCACGAGGTCAGTGTCCTGTGCATGAACCCTGACAAGTGGGTAAATGCTGCTCTTATAAAAGCTATGGAATTTAATTTAAAACAGTGAAGGTGTCAGTTCTGAGGACTCTGATGTGTGTGGTCCTGTGTGACCTCTTCATTCCTGAGCAAACAGGGTCCTGTTGAGGTAGCACACCCACAGTAAATTATTTTTCCCCTACAGTGGCTAGACTTTCACCAGACAAACCAGCACTCAGTAAGACAAAACCAAAGGCAACCTAACCCCATGAGTCTGATATATTTCTCCAGAGGTCTATTTAGTTTTGCTTTACAATAATACATAGTGATGAAATCAAAGAGGGTTGATAAAGCAAGAAGAAAATAAAAAAAGCAAAAACGATGGAAGAGTTTTACAACAAACAGCTATTGTGTTTTTTGCTTTAAAACTCACTAAGAATAAAAGAGCAGTTTCCAATACTTACTCCAAGGATCTTCCTTTGGCATCGACCACATTCTGGAGCAAAGAATTTCTCATAGCAGAGCTCACAATACAGTGCTCCCTTCTCCTCTACAAATCCAATGTAGGCCATCGTATTTTTGCAGTGAGCGCAGTTAAATTCTTCTGGGTGCCAAGATTTCCCCAGTGCTACTAGGAATGGTCCCCTGCCAGAAGAAAAGAGATCAACTTGGCTCAAGGATTAAAGTTTCTAAAGTTAGCCTAGATAGGACCTCTTTTATGAAATGTCCAATCAAATACTTGCTTATTTTCCTTCTCAATGACTAAACACAGGGGTGCTGTAAATTTCCATAGGAACTCTCTGCATTTATGGAAACAGAAAAAGGGAGTGGAGTAAGAGCCCTTAAGGATTCCTTCAAGAAAAGCCACCCTTCCCTCCTTTTACTGTCTGCAGGGGTTCCAAGGGATGTTTTAATAAGCTGCAGTGAATCAATCTGTCTACATCACAATTAGGATTGAGAATGAGAATGCTAACTGGGACAGACTATGAAACAACTAGAAAAACAACATAATGTAGATCTTATTCATCTACATTATGCAGAGATGAGAATTTGCCATTTCTAGAAAATAAAAGAAAAAAATCCAATTTGGTAATGTCAGAGTCTTAAAAACAGTAGTATTTATTCCCCGAGAAAAGAAAATACTCTAGGGAATTTCTCTTGCTTACACACTGTATCATATACATATATATTAACATTATTAAACATATCAAAATTATGTTTTTGGGCCCCAACATATTCTACAAATTAATAACCTCCCCAAAATTATTACAAATTAAAATACCCCCCCCCCAAATTACTACAGAAATGTGAACTGTATATTATGGATTGTTTGAAGCCACTTGGAAAGTTTTTGTTTTTGTTTTATTTTGGTGGAATCCAGGGGGGCTTTATCAATTAGCTACATCCTTAGCCCTTTTTATTTTTTATTTTGAGACAGGGTCTCACTAAGTTGTCCAAGTTGGCCTGGAACTTGTGATATTCCTTCCTCAGCCTCCTGAGTAGTTGGGGTTACAGGTGTGTGCCACCATACTGGTAGAAAGATTTTATCTAATTAAAATAAGACTGATTTTAAAATATTTTTATTTTATTGTGATTCTTAAGAACATTTAACGTAAGAACTACTCAACAGATTCTTAAGTACGCAACACAATATTGCTAACCATGGGCATATTGTTGTACAGTAGCTGTGTAGATCTTATTCATCTTATATAGCTGAAATTTTACACCCACTATTTAGCAACTCTCCCCTCCCCATCTCCCTAAACATGACAAATTTTTAATGCACATTTGTATCACGGTAACATATGTTTGCAAAGAGATTTTTTTTTTTCCATTAAATACTATACAGTCATGAACTGATAAGATGAGCTTGGTTTGACAGGAATCCATTATGAAGCCTTATCTGGTCATGAAGCCTGCAGAAATGAACCTTTCTAGCCTCTGCAACACACTTTTCAGTAGATACATCATACTAATCTTTATTCATAGAGTGGCTTTACCTCCAAGGCACTTTTACACTTATCTAATTTGTCCATGCAACATTCCTGTGAGATAGACCAGGGCAGTTATTACAAACTCAGTTTAACAGATGGAGTGGCTAAGATACAGAATGTTCAAAAGATATGACAAATATCAAAATCACTGACTGAGTCAAGGCCAGAAGCTGAACTTCCTAATTTCTAGTTATTACTCAGTCAACTGACAGTCTGCCTTCAATCTCATTACCATCCAACACCATCATTGAGTGAGCACAAGGTAATTGTCGGTAAGCATCCGATACCAGACTTCTAGGCAGATTAATAATAGGAAAAGTCACAGCCATGAGTATCACAAAGCTGAAGCATTTTAAAATTTTTGACAATGACATAAGGCTTGCTATTCAATAACAATATGCAATTGGTCAATTCTTTGTAAATGAACACAATACCTTTATTTTATTTGTTTATTTTTTCATGTGGTGCTGAGGATCGGAACAAACCCAGCTCCTCATGTATGCTGGCAAGCACTCTACCACTTAGGCACAGCCCCAGCCCCTGCCCATCCATTTTTAACTGGTTTATAAAAGAGTCCTATTCAACAAGTTCCTTCTTTGGTTTTCTTAGTATATATTTGGCAAGTAGTTCACTTTCAAAGATAAATCATGCATGCATGAGACCCTGAGTTCAATCACCAGTATCTCAAAACAACAAACTTTCTGAAGGACATATAATCCATTTTCCAGATTTTCTAAATAAAATATGTGTTGGGACCACGTCAAATCAGGAGAGAACTGGGTTATCTGAATCAAAGCATTTGGGCCTTACCTGCTCCACAGAATTATTCCTCTTATAAACAGTGCCTGGTGAGATACATAAGCTTATACTGACAGGTATTAGAGGAAATAGCTCTAAGGAAGTCACCTTTGCTTTTCCTGTAAGCTGTGGTTGAGAGTGATCTTAGATCACACAGGGTCCTTCTCATGTGGACTGCTTTAAAAAATTCCTATCAGATTTTTGCAATAAGAAACAGTTTTTGCTTCTTAGCAAAAGTTTTCTTTTTATTTTATTATGAAATAGGTTGCAAAATGAATTTTCTTTTTTGATAGACCATTAGAAGGCTTAAAGCCAAGTCACAGGCAAATCTGTAGGTTATTATTGTATATAATGCCCAGTCTCAACACTAGCTTCATTTTTAATGGTCCAATCCATGATTCTCATTCTTTTGCCTCCTTAGGTAATTCAAAGGTCATCTTATTTTCATGTATTCCTAAAAAGTCTTTTAAAAATTTTGACATGTCGTTCTATTAATAAATATTTAAAATTATAGTCTAGTAAAAGAAGAACTATAAACTATTTTATTAGTACTTTCCAAATATGAATAGTGAAAGGAATTCTAGAAAGTAAAGAAATTTTCTCTGTACCTTTAAAACATGAGTTAAAATATGACCCTTGCTCTTGCCACATGTCCTTCCTTAATTAAACACACTCAGGACAAACACCAGCCTAACCTGATACCCCTGGCTGTACTCAAAGAGCATCTTTCTCAGGTATCCCCTTGACAAGAGTGATATATAGATTAGACAATAAAATCTCTTATATATAAGAAAGTGTCTTCTTATCTGTGTCAGCAAAGACTAATTTAACAAATTCATTAACACAGGATTAACACTAAAAAAGTTCTTCTTGTTCCAGGTAGGATTGGGTTTCCATTTGTGAACCGGAAGGACAGGCTCGGATACTGCAAATTGGAATTAAACCTTCAGCTACCTCTTATAATACTCCACACCCTCAGCACTTACTAAATACATGTTGACTGACAATGAAAAGGAGGAGAGAGTGTTAAGGCATTTGATTGGTTAAGAGAGGAGCTAGGCATGGTATGAAACTTTACCCTATTTATCTTCTGTGACTTATGCCAAAAAGAGTGGGGAGGGAAGGTAGGGAAGAATGCCAAGGAAGAACTGAGAGAAAAAGAAAAGCTTACAAACAGAAAGGTGAAAGGAACTGCAAATTTCAATAGGCACAAGGTAAAAGGGATATAGCTTCAAAAACAAATACTTCTTGCTTCCCTTTGCTATTTAATTCTCACAATAGCCTTAGTGACAGAAATTAATTCTATGATATAGATGAAGAAAAATATCAGAAAAGTGAGTCAACTTTCCTTAAGACCATGTGAATGATGAATTACACAGCTCGAATCTTCCAAAGTCTAGCCATACAGATTAACAACTAATGTTACTGCATCAAAAGAAATTAAAAACAAAAGTCTACCAAAGCCACTTAAAAAAAAAACAAAAAAAAAACAACGATAAAACTTGTGCTCCAAAACTGAACTCAAAGTGCATCAGGACCTAGGCATTAGACAGAGACCCTGTGCCTAACAGAAGAAAAAGTAGGCCCAAATCTCCATCCTGTCGGCTTAGGAACCTACTTCCTTAACAAGACTCCTAAAATGCAAGAAGTAAAATCAAGAATCAACAAATGGGATGGTATCAAACTAAAAAGCTTCTTCACAGCAAAGGAAACAATCAAGATCATGAAAAGAGAACCTACAGACTGGGCATAAATCTTTACCACCTGCACCTCAGTTACAGCATTAATCTCCAGGATACACAAAGAACTCAAAAAAACTTAACACACACACACACACACACACACAAAACAAAACAAAAAACAAACAAAAAACCACTTAAATAATCCAATCAACATATGTGCAGAGGAACTGAACTGAAACTTCACAGAAGAAGAAATATGATCAGTCAACAAATATATGAGAAAATGTTCAACAACTCTAGTAGTTAGAGCAATGCAAGTTAAAATTACACCGAAATTTCATCTCACTCTAGTCAGAATGGCAATAATCAAGAATACAAGCAACAATAAATGTTGGCGTGGATGTGGAGGAAAAGGTACAATTATACATTGCTGGTGGGACTGCAAACTGGTGCAACCTCTCTGGAAAGCAGTATGGAGAGTTCTCAGAAAACCTGGAATGAAACCACCATTTGACCCAGTTATCCCACTCCTGGATATATACCCAAAGGACTCAAAATTAGCATACTACAGTGATGCTACCCCACATCAATGTTTATAGCAGCTCAATTCACAATAGCTAAACTATGCCACCAACCTAGGTGCCCTTCAACACATGAATGGATACAGAAAATACAATATATATACACAATGGAATATTACTCAGCCATAAAGAGAAATGAAATCATGGCATTTGCTGATAAATGGATGGAGCTAGAGAACATCATGTTAAGTAAAATAAGCCAATCCCCACAAACCAAAGGCCAAATATCCTCTCTGATATATGGATGCTGATTCACAATGGGTTGGGGAGTTGAAGTTCACCAGATTAGACAGGAGGAGGTGGGGGAAAGGGAGAGAGAATGGGAATGGGAAGGACAGTAGAATGAATCAGACATAGCTTTCCTGTGGTCATATATGAATACATGACCAATGTAATCCCACATCATGTACCACCAGAAGAATGGGAAGATGTTCTCCATGTACGTATAATATGTCAACATACATTCTACTGTCATGTGTAACTAAAAAGAAAAAAAAAAGTAAATTTAAAAAACCTGTGCTCAAAAACAAAAATAGAATCTCAAATTCCACTTAACTAGATATAAAAAGAATATAAATATATGTCATTTTTATTTTGACCAACTTTTTTGGGAGGTGATTAAAACTTTTTTCTTTCCATATTTTTTTTAGTTGTAAATACGATAGGATTGTTGTTACATATTCATATATGCACATAATATAACAATATAGTTTGGCCAATATCACTCCCCAGCACTTTCCCTCTCCCTTTGCTCTTCCCACCCCCAGGGTGCCTTTCCTCTACTGATATTTCTTGGATTTTCACGATATCCTTGCCCCCCACCTTTTTTTTTCTTTTTCCTCTCTCGTTTCCACATATGAGAAGCATTCGACTCTTGACCTTCTGAGTTTGGCTTATTTCACTTAACATATTTCAAGTCATCCATTTTCTTGGAAATGACATAATTTCATTTTCTTTTAATGGCTGAGTAAAACTCCATTGCAAATACACACACACACATATACACACATACCCCACATTTTCTTTACCCATTCATGTGTTGAGGGACATGTAGGCTGATTCCATAGTTTGGCTATTGTGAATTGTGCTACCATAAACATGTGTATTCATGTATTACTCTAGCGTGATGACTTTTTAATTCTTTAGGATAAATATCAAGGAGTGGTATAGCTGGGTCATGTGGTGTTCCACACCTAGTCTTTTGAGGAATCTCCATACTGATTTCTAGTGGCTGCACTAATTTACAATCCCACCAACAGTGTAAAAGTGTTACTTCTTATCAACACCCTCTCCATTGTTTATTATTGTTTGTGTTCTTGATGACTGCCATTCTGACTGGCATGAAATGAAATCTCATGTGTAGTTTTGATTTGCATTTCCCTAATTGCTAATAATGTTGAACATTTTCTCATGAATTTGCTAGCCATTTGTTTTTCTTCTTTTGATAAGTGTTTGCTTAAGTCATTTGCCCATTTATTAACTGGGTTATTTGGTGTTTTTTTTTTTTTTGGTGTTAAGTTTTTTTGAATTCTTTATATATTCTAGATATTAATCTTCTGTAAACTGACCAACTTTTAGGAAGGGCCTACCTAGCATGAGTGAAGAGACCAAGAACAATACAAGCAGAGAAACAGAATGAAAACAAAAAAGATAATTGGGAGAAACTGCACATACACAGACTCATAACACATGCAAAGACACACCTAGCAAAAGATTAAAAGAGAATCAAACCAGAGAATACTAAATTAGAAAGAATAATCAACTTTCCTAAAGACGGGAAACACCATATTTGTCACTCTTTAATTCTTCAGTTTCAGTGGATTATGCCCTGAGTTTCCAATTTAGAACATTAAAAAAATATATACATACACACACACACACACACACACACACACACACACACACACACATATAGTTCCACCTTTGTTGAATATTATCTTTTATTTATAGCTCTTTAAAATACTGCATTTTAAGAGAGTTGTGAGGCCAACTATAGTTTTATATTTTAAAGGCATAAATAACTTGCTCCCTCAAGAATAAACTCAAAGTTATAATGAGTTTAAACATAATAGTAAATAAAGAGAACTAGTTCTAAAGAAGGTAATTTTAATTGCTAATTTTACAAGAGTATACTGGAGACAATTAGAGTCAATTCTTTTTTTTAAGTCTATTTTTTAAACTTTATTTTATTTGCTTATTTTTTTAAACATTTATTTTTTAGTTGTAGGTGAACACAATACTTTTATTTTATTTTTATGTGGTGCTGAGGATCGAACCTAGTGCCTCATGCATGCTAGGCAAGTGCTCTTCCTCTGAGCCACAACCCCAGCCCCATTATTTGCTTATTTTTATGTGGTACCAGGGATAGAACCCAGTGCCTCATACATGCTAGGCAAATGCTCTACCACTGAGCCTCAACCCCGGGCCCTAGAGTCAATTATTTATGTTGAGATTATTATAAAATTAGAAAAGTAAGAGAACTATGATTTGACAAATGGGATATAGTTTCAATTTAGCAATATTAACAGACAACCTACTAAAAAAGCTCATTCGTTAACTGAACAAAAATTTACTAAATGCAGTATGTGCAATGCTTTGTTCCAAGAACAAGGAACACGGCAGAAAACAAAGCTGGGAAAAACCCTGCTTGCATGAAACTTAGGTCCATCCTAATGTGGGGAAGAAAGACAAAAAATAAAATATATGGCATGTTAGATATTGAGGGCTGAGGAGAAAAATACAGCAGAGAAGAAGAGAGGGAGACTATGTATGTGGGGATAGGGGTGAAGTGGGAGAATTTTTTAAAAAACATTTATTTTTCAGTTGTGGGTGAACACAATATCTTTATTTTTATGTGGTGCTAAGGATTGAACCCAGTGCCTTACCCATGCTAGGTCAGAGCACTCTACCTCTGAGCCACAACCCCAGCCCCTGAAGTGGGAGAATTTAAAAGGTGGTCAGGGACTCACTCACTGATTTTTGAGTAAATACCTAAAGGAGGAGAAAGTGAACCACTGAAATGCCTAGGAAAGAGAATCCAGGCCAAGGAAAGAGCGAGTATAAAGGGTCTGAGGTGTTTTATTTTTTATTTATTTATTTTTTTGAGGTACTGGGGTACCCAGGGCAGCTTGGCACATGCCAGGCAAGGTTGTGCCATGAAGCTACATCTAGGTCCCTGAGGTGTTTGAGATTCAGCAGGAAGGGCTATGTTTGTGGAGTACTGGAAACAAGAGGGGAACTGGCAAATAATGTCGGAGAGATAATGAGGTGGGGGTGGGCAGGGCTACTTGTGTAGAGCCTTTTAGGTCATTGTCAGGATTCTTCTATTACAAGTGGAGGCATTTGGGTTTTGAGCCAAAGAGTGTATGATCTGATTTATGTTTATCAGGATTTCTCAAGCAGCTGTGCTGGTAATAGGTGTGGGGCAGGGTAAATGAGTCAGAAAATAACTATTACCTCAGGTAAGAGATGATAGTATCTTAGATCAGGGTAGTGGGTAGAAACAATGACAAGAGTTCAGATTCTGGATGTATTTAGAAGTTAGAGCCAAATGGATTTGCTGATATGGATCACATAAAGTTTGAGTAATTAAGAGAAGAGAGATGCCACCTACTAAGAAAAGGAAGACAGACACAAGGTGTGACAGGCAGAATTCTAGTACAACCTCCAAGATATCCATCTACTGGTATATATGGCCAGAAAAAATTCCTCCCCTTGTGTGGAGGTACCTCATAACATTAGATTACTTTATATGAGAAAAAGGATTATACAGATGTAAATCCCTAAATATAGTAGTTCTTTTTTTTTTTTTTTTTTTTTGGTGGCACTGGGATTGAACCCAGGGGGCACTTTTCCACTGAGCTACACCCCGGCACATTTTATTTTTTTATTTTGAGATAGAGTATCACTAAGTTACCTAGGACAACCTTGAACTTGTGATCCTCCTGCCTCAGTCTCCTACGAAGTTGGGATTAGAAGCATGCACCAGGGGCCAGGATTGTAGCTCAATGGTGGAGTGCTTGTCTTGTATGTTTGAGTCACTGGGTTCCATCCTCAGCACCACACAAAAATAAATAAATAAAATAAAGGTATTGTGTCCATCTACAACTAAAATATGTTTTTTTTAAAAAAGCATGTATCACCATGCCTGGCTTCTAGTCTGCTAATTTTGGCTTCACTTATTTTGGGGCTCTATTGTTAGGATATATTTATAATCATTATAAATTTTGATGGATTAAACTTTTTATAATTATAAAATATTCTTGTCTCTAAGAACACTTCCTGTTTTAATGCCTGTTTTATCTGATATTGGTATAGTTATTATCTCTCTCTTTTATTTACTGATGCAATGATAGATCTTTTTCTATTCTTTTATTTATAACCTATTTGTATCATTTTAGTTCAAACTACATCTCTTGCAGACAGCATATACTTATTCAACTTTATCTACACTGGCATACTCTGTATTTTAATTAGTGTTTAATCTATTTACAGTTAATGTGATTACTGATAAGGAAGGATTTATGAGTGTAATTTTGTTATTTGTTTTCTCTAATCTGTCTTTTTTCTGTTTCCTTTTCTACATGAAAGAGTACAATGAAAGAAGAATCAAGGTTATTAGCTGATAGAATGGGAAAGGAGGCAGTAAAGGTTTTAAAAGAAAAAGTAGAAAATATAAAATGGCTTTGGGGGGAGAGGAGGAAGTAAACATACTAGAGAAATACAGTAGACTTTTGTTACTATTAATAGTACACCTGAGATTATTAGTCAAGAATTTAAAGTGAGACTGGTTTGTGTGGTTATGGGTTTCCTTCCAGACATACCAGTTCAGCTGTAGGCACTGTGGATCAAGAGCTGATTTTATTCAGGCTAGTAGTTCAGTTAAGTGAATGACAAAGTAAAAGTGGACAAAGGAACTGAGAATTTATGGCAAGGAGGGATTAGAATTGACTATGGAATTGACTTGGTAAAAAGGGAAGTATGAAATTAGGAGCTATAGATTAGTGTTTCTAGGTGGGAAGGGGAAAATGAATGTCAGAGAATCTCTGGAATTGGGGAAGAAACATTTATAAGCAGTGGCTCAAAGGACCTTTGGAGTTGGGGTGGAAACATTTATAAGCAGTAGGATGCGTGGAAATGACATTAGGGAGGAACTATAATTACTGGTAAAGATAAAATCTAGGATAAGACTGGTGGCTGACATTGTCTAAAGAGATCACTAGAGTAGAGGACATCAGGGATTGAGAGACCATGAAATTAAGGAATCATATAGGCACATACAGAAATCACCAACGTGGTTTCCCATAAATGTTCTTCTTGAATTAAGATTAATTTTTCAACTTTACAACTGTGACAGTTAAAAATCTCATAGCTATCTCATGACTATCCCTACATATCATGATACAGAACTCCTTATTATAGATATAAGGGTAAATGGATATCTGTGTATATAACTTATGTTACTCTAATAAGAGTATTAAGTTTACATTACGGTCATTTGGGCCAGGGTCTTAGCTACTCTCTCAGATGATAAAATATATGAGGACAGAGAATACCTTTTAATCTGTATATACGGTGGTACTAATATGGCAATTTGAACAAAAGTTTACAATGGACATTTTTTGTTTAAAAGTATTAATAAGTAGTCTACTGAATCTTATTACTTGCTGTTCCTTTCAAATTAACTGATTTGTTGAAGTTAGATGATCCTTGCTTTGCTTTGTACCAGTACAATCTTAGACGTAGCTCCATGAGACTTCCATGTTAATTTAGTTGTTTATTTGTTTTTTTGTTTACTAGAGTGTAACTATTAATTTGCTAGGGCTGCCTTAACAGACCAGATGGCTTAAACAACAAGAGTTTATTTTCTTATGGCAATGTAGGCTAGAAATCCAAAATCAAGAGGTTGGCAGGGTTAGTTCCTTCTAAGACTTCTCTCCTTGACTGTACAGGTAAGTGGCTGTCTTCTCTGTTTTCACATGATCTTCCCTCAGTGTTTCAGTGTCTTCATCTGTTTATAATGACACCAGTCATACTGGATGAAGGCCCACACTAGTCTAATTTTGTCTCTCCAAAGACTAAATGTCCTCTGAATCTTCCACTTATCTTTCAGTGGTATCTAAGGTGAGCGCTACTTGTAGAATGACCACAATCCTGGATTACTGAGAAACTGAAGAGTAGCCTTGGGTCACTATTATGAGTTTAAGAATGTGTATAGGTGACACAAAGTCATTTTAAAGGGGAGGTAACACTATTTAACAGTTCAACCTATTTACTATGTATTTTTTTCTTATTTGTACATTTCAACATTATGAATAAAGCACCCTGCCATACTCCTATGAAATGGCAGGCCAGATTATGCTATTTTTCCTGATTTAATACAGTAATATATATATGACTGTATCTGTATGTGTGTGTGTGTGTGTGTGTGTATATATATATATATATATATATATACACACACACACATATATATTCATATTCATAGCACAAACACATACATACACTTGTGCAATAACTTAGAAAGTTCAAAATGCCATGTAGAAGGAAACAAATCACATCAAGTCAAACAGGGATAACTTTTAGGCATAATTCCTTTTGTTTTTTTCTAAAGCAGTAGGACTGTGTGTGTTGTTTATATTATATTATAAAGGGATAAAACAATGCCTACAACTAGTAGGACACTAAATGTTGAATAAATTAATTAATGTATTATATGATTAAAGAGACTGGTGTTAGTCCTGGCTGCATCACTAATCAACTTTGTGACTATGACCAAATCAATCTAAACCTCAGTTTTCCCATCTACAAAGTACTTATGAGAATAATATAAACCTCATAGAATTATTTGAAGATCCAGTAGGTAACAGTGATCAAATTCTTGTCATGAGCTGAGCCTAGTGGCACAGGCCTGTAATCCCAGTGGCTCAGGAGACTGAGGCAGAAGGATCATGAGTTCAAAGCCAGCCTCAGCAAAAGCAAAGCAGTAAGCAACTCACTGAGACCCTGTCTCTAAATAAAATATAAAATAGGGCTGAAGTTGGGGTTCAGTGGTCAAGAGTCCCTGAGTTCAATCCCCAGTACCAAAAAAAGAAAAAAAAAATTCTTGTCATGACACCAATCATATTCAATGAAGAGTAGCTGTTTTTATTATCATGCTTAAATATGTACCTTGGTATGTATTTTCTTTATACAAGGTTGGAATCACACTTTAAAAGTCTATATTTTAGCATCGTGGGCTGGGATTATGGCTCAGTGGTAAAGCGCTTTTATGTGAGGCACTGGGTTCAATTCTCAGTACCACATATAAATATTTTATTTATTTATTTATTAGGTGTAGATGGACACAACACAATGCATTTTTTTTTTATGTGGTGCTGAGGATCGAACCTGGGTCCCGCCTGTGCTAGGCGAGCGCTCTACCGTTGAGCCACAATCCCAGCCCCACATATAAATATATTTTTAAAAAGGTCCACTGACAACTAAAAAAGATTTTTAAAAAAATTCTTATATTATTTAAAAATATCTTAAAAATTAAAAAAATTCTTATATTTTACCATCTTAATATTATAATTTTTTTTATGTTGTGGTAGTTTAAAACATGAAGAAAAACGAAAGTGAGATCAACACTTAAATTCAAGTACTACCAGTTACTCTCTGTCCAACTTTGGGCAAACATGTAACTTCTCCACGCCTTAAATTTTTCATCTGTGAAATGGGATAAAAATAGCAACTGTTTCACTATATTGATATGAAAATTTAAAGGGTCTAAAAGCATGCAATGGAGGAAGGATAGCATCTTCAACAAATGGTGCTGGGAAAACTGGAAATCCATATGCAACAAAATGAAACTGAATCCCTTTCTCTCGCCATGCACAAAAGTTAATTCAAAATGGATCAAGGAGCTTGATATCAAATCAGAGACGCGCCGTCTGATAGAAGAAAAAGTTGGCTACGATCTACAGTCGGTGGGGTCGGGCTCCAAATTCCTCAATAGGACACCCATAGCACAAAAGTTAATAACTAGAATCAACAAATGGGACTTACTCAAACTAAAAAGTTTTTTCTCAGCAAAAGATACAATAAGAGAGGTAAATAGAGAGCCTACAACCTGGGAACAAATCTTTACTCCTCACACTTCAGATAGAGCCCTAATATCCAGAGTATACAAAGAGCTCAAAAAATTAGACAATAAGAGAACAAACAACCCAATCAACAAATGGGCCAAGGACCTGAACAGACACTTCTCAGAGGAGGACATACAGTCAATCAACAAGTACATGAAAAAATGCTCACCATCTCTAGCAGTCAGAGAAATGCAAATCAAAACCACCCTAAGATACCATCTCACTCCAGTTAGATTGGCAGCCATTATGAAGTCAAACAACAACAAGTGCTGGCGAGGATGTGGGGAAAAGGGTACACTTGTACATTGCTGGTGGGACTGCAAATCGGTGCAGCCAATTTGGAAAGCAGTATGGAGATTTCTTGGAAAGCTGGGAATGGAGCCACCATTTGACCCAGCTATTCCCCTTCTCGGTCTATTCCCTAAAGACCTAAAAAGAGCATGCTACAGGGACACTGCTACATCGATGTTCATAGCAGCACAATTCACAATAGCTAGACTGTGGAACCAACCTAGATGCCCTTCAATGGATGAATGGATAAAAAAAATGTGGCATTTATACACAATGGAGTATTACTCTGCATTAAAAAATGACAAAATCATAGAATTTACAGGGAAATGGATGGCATTAGAGCAGATTATGCTAAGTGAAGCTAGCCAATCCCTAAAAAACAAATGTCAAATGTCTTCTTTGATATAAGGAGAGTAGCTAAGAACAGAGTAGGGTCGAAGAGCATGAGAAGAAGATTAACATTAAACAGGGATGAGAGGTGGGAGGGAAAGGGAGAGAGAAGGGAAAATGCATGGAAATGGAAGGAGACCCTCAGAGGTATACAAAAGTACATACAAGAGGAAGTGAGGGGAAGGGGAAAAATAATACAAGGGGGACAAACGAATGTCAGTAAAGGGGGCAGAGAGAGAAGAGGGGAGGGGAGGGGAGGGGAGGGGGGATAGTAGAGGATAGGAAAGACAGCAGAATACAACAGACACTAGTATGGCAATATGTAAATCAATGGATGTGTAACTGATGTGATTCTGCAATCTGTATATGGGGTAAAAATGGGAGCTCATAACCCACTTGAATCAAATTGTGAAATATGATATATCAAGAACTATGTAATGTTTTGAACAGCCAACAATAAAAAAAAAAAAAATAACCATTACCATATGCAGAATGGGGAAATCATTAAAGCTATATAACCACAAGTAAAAAAAAAAAAAAAATAATAATAAAATTCTTAACACAACATTTGGAATATTCTAAGAATACAGTGATCTTATTGATAGCACAATATTTTATCAGAGATGTAAAATATTTATGTTCCTTCCAATGTTTCATTATAGTAAATACTAAAGTCTTGGTATATGTCTTGCTCAGAAATCTTGGTGTCTTCAGTTATTTCTTTAAATTCAGGGGCTAACATGTTAAGCCAGGAAACATTTTTAAATAAAACCTTAACCAGAAGGGACAATAATTAAGAGCCATAAATAAGGGTGTGCTTAGAGGTTTAAAGGGATGATGAAATGGGCAAAGGGCTCTGCTTGCTTCTCTTTAGGGTAACCTGAGATGGCTCTCCTATGAGAAAAGTTTGAACATCACTGAGCCCCCCCCCCCAAAAAAAATCCATCAATGTTAAAATTCTTTCTCTCCCTGGGATAAAGAACAGGTTGCCTGAATTTGATTGTTTCAGGGCTGCACTGCAGACAAAGACAAGAGCCATAGCAATATGGCTATTTCTTAAAGCATTCCATATCAAGGAACAAATTCAAGCACTATAAATTCTTCACTTCTTTCACAAAGATGTTAAGAAGCTAAACATAAATGGTTCAGTTAACTCAATGTAATACAAATGGCCAACAGATTTAATGCCACTAGAAGTAACACTCAAGAAATAAGCTAGAATGTTCATAAGCCCATTCCCCGGGGAAAACTAAAACCTGGTTTTGTATATATTAGTCTGATTTCCTTTGCTCCCAATTACACCAGCCCTCTAACAGTCAATCTATTCACAAGCATAAGAATTGAAGAAATGGGACTTCTATCGTAATTGGATTGGAAATATTCCACAGCAAACTTAAAGCTTCAGTAAAAGTTTCTAAAATAAAACTCCCTATCCATTTGCAACTAGTCAAGATAAAGTCTCCATAATATAGCTTAAGTAAAACATCCATAAACTTTTCAAAATTCAATTAAGTCAAAAACATTTAAACATTAGATCCAAATAAGATTATCTAAGGAATTTTAAACTGAATATGTTCTACAAAGATAACTAGTTCAGTATTAACATTCTGGTTTTAAGCATCTCCCCAGAACTATCAACTATCTTAAAAAACAAAACAAAACAAACAACAACAACAAAAAAACAAATGTAATGAAACACAAAATTTTTCTTAGTTTGCCTTACATAAAAAATGTTTTTGAAAATTAGAAATATTAAAAAAGTAAATATAAAACAAAACAATATGGATTATAAACAAATATAAATTATATGGTGGAAAACTAACAATACAAATTCTAAAACCGTTTGCTTCTCAGTGATTTTGCTAGGGTATAATATTCTGTGTTGAAATATTAAACTTGCAACTGCAGCTCATTTTAAAAACAGGTGTCCAAGAGAATGTCACTTGATCTAATGCCTCTTTGCTTTGGTAAGTAATATTGACACTGAAGCTGGGAACCAGAATTATGGTTTGACCAGGTCTCTGAACTGACCACAGTCTATTCAAGCTGCTTTAGTACTTGAGCACCAGGCAAATGTGTTATGTTAATTATTGTTACATGATCTTGACATGAACTAATCCCCAATCCTATTAACTTCCTCAGTAAATGAAGCTTTAATGCTTAAGTGATAACAAGTGCTGGACAATACAGAATATAAAATTTAGTAGATGAAGGAGCAATAAGCGATGGCCATATATTTAGTTCATATGATAGAATGTCTGCATTAAAACTGCAACCTGGCCTGGCACTCCATTTGAAAAAAAGGCAGGTAGGGGTGACGAATGCAATTTCTACTTTTATCTTCACACTTTCTCCCTATTAAGTAAGTTTTCAAAAGTACTAGTAGTAGGGATTGTAGAATGTTACAGAATTTAATAATCAGACAACATGAATCAGCAACTGATATCGTTTAACATTTTGTTATCTCATCTAGTACTTGTTTACAATAGCACATAAATAACAGCACTGATTTCTGTTTCCATAGAGGCTTTAAAAAAAAAAAAAAAGAATTCATACCCCATTTGAATAAAATATATGATCTGTCAAAATCATTGAATTGTCTTGAGCAACTAATTAAAAAAAAAATGTAGTATCTCTAAACACCAGTCCAGGTAGCCAAAGTACTAAAAAACTTGTAACTATGTAATAAGTCAGCATTTACCTTTATATTTTGTTAATATTAAACCAAATATATAACAAATGGTAATACTTAAAAACATTACATTGTTTCTTTTATTGGGATAGAACAGCACCATATTAGATTTTATATTATTTTTTTCCTGTAAGACAAGAACTCTGTTGAAGACTTTTTAAGAAAATGAGTAACCAAATTGACACTCTAACCAAATTCACTGAAGTAGGAATTGGCCTAGAGTCCTATCTAGTCTGTGCAGTTAAGCCACTGAGTGTTTTCTGTATGTGGACACTGTGCTAGACTTTGGAAACTTGTACTGATTTGTCCCTTCTCCTCATAACCACTATCACTACTATTACTACTAACTGGTTAATTCTTATGAAGCAGAATTAACTCTGAATAATACGACTTAAGTGAAAAGTAACAATTTACAAAATACCATATTATGATCCTATTTCTGTAAAGTGATATCTGACTATGTTTTAAAAGTCTGTACTAAAATATTGATAATGGTTATCTTGGGAGACAGGATTATATGTGAATTTGATTTTTGGTGTCTGCTTTCCTGTATTTTTAAAACATCACTACCAACACTGACTACTTAAAAAATGCTATTTTATTTTTAATTTTGTAGTGTGTTATATTCTTGTAACATTGTTCAATTAATAGTTGGTTAAGGAAAAGAATTATTCAAGTACTGAGGCTTGGGTTCCATTTTAATATTATGCCAAGTAATTTTTTTGTACTAGAGGAGGGGATTATGTTTTAAGAAAGTCTTAACTTCATTCAGGGAAGCCGTTGTTTCAACAGTTTCAAAACAGGATGATTTAGAAAAGAACAGAGAATGAGCAATAATTTCAAACAATTATTTGTTATTGTCAACAAGGCAACTCACAAAGAGGAAACAAGTTCCTTTAGATGAGATATTTGCAAATTGGCCCTTAGACCTACACCTCATAAAATTTTAAAAGCCACCTATTAAAAATGCTAAGAGATTTTAAAAGTTCCAGAATAGTACACTCACTTAAGATATCTGTACATTTTTCCCTTCTTGGCAGTTTAAGAAACAGTAAAATAGGTTTGAGCAAAAAATATTTTAAAGAAGCAGGTTATGACCTAACCTAACATTTAGGGCATTTATGAACAAATCTATCTTTCAATGCTTAGGTATTTGAAAATCCAATCTTTTCTCTAGGGCTTAAAGTTCTTTATACTGCTACTTATTTTTCATCTAAATGAAAGTTCTCACTTTTATAATCTGTAAAACACAAAGTTAAGATAAATGATTTCAGGGTACCTTTAAGTCTTAAAATTTTATTATTCTCTGAAGGGCCAAATTAATCACTATCTTTCCTTAGTTCTGATAGGAATTAATAACTGAAACAATTGGTATTTTTAGTTTTATTTTTACCAGGCCCAGAATTACTTCTCATTAAAATAGGTTTAATTAAAATATATATTTACATTTATTTATTTCAACACTATTATACAGAATTATGGCAAGAATATTTTTACTAATAAAATTGCAAATATTATAGAATATTTTAAAACAACAACAACATTGTCATCAAGGACTTTGGAGAAAATTTCAAAAATAAATAACCAACCTGATGACCTGATTACAGTGGGCACACATTGGAGTTCTTTTCCCAGCAGGAATGTGCTCAGCTCTCTGCACTAAAGTATCCTGGTCACTTGGCTGGGGCTGCCCCACAGTGGAGTTGGCTGGTGCTCCTGCTCCTGAGGGAGTCCCACTGTTTGAGATTCTTCCAATGGAAGGTGCTGGGAGTTAAAACACAGATAAATCAGAATGAGAATTAGTCAAATAAAAACTTCTCCTAAGAAGCAAATAATCTTTAAAATTATCTTTTACTCAGTCTTATATTTGTGGTAAAGTTATGACCCAAATACTGGGCTTTGGTTATACAGACAAGTATAAAAGAAGAAAATAATTATAACACAGTAGAAGAGTTATGACAAATGTATGCATTGGATGCTTGCTCTGCTTCCAAGAGGAGCTATGGCTAGGTCAATAACAAAGGTAATATATTTCTAGTTATCTAGAAATTTCTACTAACCACTAACTAGACTTCATTCCAAATGTATCATTGGCACATTAAAAACCTCAATGTATTGAAGATAAAAACAAACTATATTCCCTCTTGCAATCTGTGCTAAGTAGATTATGCAACCAGTTACCCAAGCATATAAGGTGGCTACCTAGAATCATCTTTGTTCCTTCCCCTCCTCATGTTTGGTGAGAACAGGTCCTGCTGATTGATTGTATACCACACACAATTCTTGATTTTGCTCCCTCTTCTCCATTTCTGCAACAGTGTCCTGGTTCAGGTTCTCAGTATCTTCTGTATTATCTGCCAAAATTCACCCTTCTAACTGCCACTTAAGACTGAAATCTTAATCAACCACAACTCTGTGCAGAGCCTTTCAAGACCTCCTGTTCATGGCCAGTGAGTTCAGGCCTCTAAGCACCCTATGCAAATCCCTCCTACTCTACAACCTCATCATTCCCCTATGCTGCCTCTCACTTAATGCTTCAACACTAAACTGCCTCACTTTTTCTTGTGAATGGTGCTATCTACACACAGGCTAGGTTTGCTCTTAAAAATGTCATTTTTCTACCCTCCTTCCTATTTGCAAAGTAACCACTGCCTATTATTTAAGATTGAGTCCAGAAGTCAGCTTCTGAGAAACCCTCCCTGAACCACCTCTGCACATGGCCCTTTCTACACATTCTAGATCCAATGTTTCTCTCTGATGTTCCCATAATTTTCTGTGAATGTCTTTATTATTGCTTCTACTGCATATGTGTGTGTCTCTTTTTCTCCAATTAGATAATTTGCTCCCAAGAACTGTCTTATTTATCACTCTTGCAGTTGCAAGAGTGTTTGAAATGAATAAATGAATGAATGAACTGGGATTGACACATAAGTGAACAAATGTGAAAACTGGAAGTGAGTGAAACCGGCAGAAGGCCTTCCTCTTACCCACAGGCCACTAAAATATGATGGAAGCGAAAAGATACATTCTAAATCGTTTTAAATAAACAACAAAATACATGAAAATCATTTCAAATGAACAACAGAATGTGTGTTTATAGATGGACATATTTACATATATACCAACACAAGTTGACAGTATCTATATTAAAGTGTGGTTGGAATGGGGTAAGATTAATTAAAATAATTGTATGGACACCCCTCTCTCACAAGAATAAAGCCTGTTTCGCTATGATGTGCAATTACAGATGCAGAAGCCCAGCATTTGTGAACACTTAGCACATCTTTGGTGCTAGGCCTGAGACTCCATCTGTAAAATGGCACTTTATAGGACAAGGATCTCGACTGAGAAAGGAAAAGTATTAATAGGATATTAATAAATACCAAATAAATTATAGTGAAGTCTGCTAGACCAGGAACATGTTTCCATTATCTTAGGCTCTCACTTTCTCTCACAGAACTGGAAAAGAGAATTACTGCAATATTCACTTAGTACAGCTTCCTCCTTCTCATTTACTCTCACAATGCAACTCCCATCTCTGGCTCTTTAGTTTCTAATCCAGGCTTATATTTCCAATGCCAAACCCAGTTATTGTCTTTAAATTTAAGACAGTAAATGGACTTTCCTATTCCTGCATATACTACCACATAAGCAGGCACAGGACTCTGCTTCCAATTTCCCAGATGCTTCATCCCTAGGCCCTAGCAACTGTTTCAAAGAACATGTTCTCAAGCTGGTCCCTCATTTCTAATTCAAACCCATGTTCTATCATTTGAGTTCTGGTCTTCAATTCCTTAAGTCAGGATTATTACAGGTCTTCTAATCATTATATCTGCTGCCAGTCTCTTCTTCAACCTGTTATGCTACATTTTTTTTTTCAAAAACACTACTCTGATCATATTGTCTTGCTCATAAAACTGTGACTCCTCCCTGCAAACTGTATGCAGCCCATCACTCACTGAGCCTACTCCAATCTTCCTAATAACTGTTTTTTATTCTTCTCTAGATATCATTTCCATCACCATCATACTAAATTACATTTGTTTAATGATAAACTTGTGCAAATACTATTTAAAGGTACTATTCTCATGTTTTTTTCCAAAAGTCCTGTAATTTCAGTATGATTAGTACCACTTTTTTAGCTTATGAGGAATCTGAGTAAAGAGAGGTTAAGAAACCTGCCCAAAGTCATATAGCAAGAAAAGGCAATCTTGTTACTGGGTAATCTGGCTTCCTAGTCTGTATTCTTAAACACTATGCTATATTTTACTACTGTCCCTTGAGTATGCCATACCAGACCCTGCCTCTATGATCCCCCAGTCAATGAAATGCCCCTTTCTCCACTGCTACTTAAGTTTTTCCATTCTGCAAGGTTCATATGAGTACCATTTTCTTCTCTAAAGTTTCCTCTGAGCATCATGGCTAGAAGAGTCCCTCCTGTATAATTTATTTGGTATTTATTAATATCCTATTAATACTTTTCTTCCTCAGTCGATTATTAACTCTTAGAAATAGGCATAAACTGCATATTCTTTTCTATTACCACAAGATTGCCTTGCAAATAGAAGGTGAAAAATTAATATTTAATCGATTAAATGGAAAAGAAGGTTCCAAATCACTTTTTGTTTTTTGCCTTTAAACTATACAAACAGGTATTTTAAAAATGTGGATTAGGTCCAGGATTTTCAGGATTTGTGATAATGAGAAAGTTACTGACTGGAAAATCTGAAAATCAGACCTCAAAGACAAGTCAAACCCTTTCATCTACCATGTGCCTTTGTATTATCACATTATCTATGCATAAGCCCTAAAGTGCTGAGACACTGAGACATTTTTAGCAATAAAAGAGTGTAGTAATTCTCCATCAGTCATTGTAAAAATGGGACGTATCCATCTGGCCCATGCCTGAAGCAGAAGGTATATGAGGGACAAACTCATTTAACATGAGCATTCATTCTTACACATGAAACATGCGACTATATCTTAAAAACATAAGAAGGCTCTTGGTTCTACTGCTTTCCTTTTTTTTGGGGGGGGGAGAGAAAAGCCTTGCTTCTGTTACTGCCTCATTTTAACTACTTTGGATATAAGAGAAATTCTCACACCTCCGTTTGTTGCTGCATTGCTAGCTCATTGGCTCGCATACAAAGTCATACAAGCCCTGTTAATTACTGAGTCCTGAACATTTCCAAAGAACAGTTATTTCCCATATGAATAAATGATGTTTCATTTCTTCAGACTGAATTTTTCACTACTCCAGCACAGGAATGGGCAACCTCTGAGCTGTCAAGTGCCAACTCCCTGGCCTCTATTCACAGGAGGGGGAGGTGTAAGAAGGTGAGGTCTCAGGAGAAGGGAAACACCACAAAAGGAGCCCTGCTTCCATTATTATTTTGTAGACAACTGCATTCCTACACACAGAAAACCATTTTTCCATAGCACAGTGACCAAAATGCTTCATGTATGAAACCCATTATAAAAATCTTCTATTTGTATGCAGAAAAAATTGATCTCTTTAGAGATAGTTTGAAGATAACTATCTACTTATTTGTAATAAGAAGATTTTTTTTCTTTGAAGTTCTATTAAGATCATTAGATAGGAGCACTGAATCAACCCCACATCATAATGTAGGAATCTAAGTCACAAAAAGTCTAGTGACTTACTCAAAGTGAATAATGAGTCAGTAAAGTGTCACAATGAGAATACTGAGAGGAAGTAACTTGACTCCAGATTTCCTTTTCAACCTTAATCTTGAGCAACTTTCATTAAATTCAGCTTCTTTTGTGGGCAAATCCTACTCTACTGGGACCCTGTTTGGAAATTAATTTCTTTTCATTTGTATCAAATATATTTCAGCTCCACAAAACTCATAGAAATTCAAACCCAATAGCTACCCTTCAAGTCAACAGTACTGGTGACAATCTCACTCATTAATTTAAAAAATTGTTATTTATGAGTCTTCTAAAGGTTATGAATGGCATATATTCTCATCTTATTTTTTCTTTTGTTTTTTGACCCTATGATAGTCAAACCTAAGGTTACAAAGATTATCATTAAATGAATTCAACACAAAGTAACCGAGGGAGAAACCTAGCAGTGTATTAGAATGCTTTTGCAGTACTTATTAAAGAAATCTGTCAAGTTAACCAAGTAAAATATACTCAGTGTATAATATGATGTTGAGTTGCTAGTTTTAAAAATATTTGTCATGTTGATACATCAGAATTTTTAAAAAGCCAACAAATCCCTGGCTTACTACATATAAGTTTAATTTACTACAAAGAAAAACCATCTCTTTGGACTACAGACTATTAATTGGAGATAAAGAATTTAAAAAATTGAACCATGTAATATTAATTAATTTGATAGAACACTTATTTGCTGTTACTCACCAAGTCTTTATGGTATTTCATTTGGCAAGATAAAGTGAAAATTCTTCAATCTAGAAAGATCTTAACTGCATTTTTTTTCCTGAGCAGATAATTCAGGTTTTTAATTTAATTTAATCATTTGGTACTGGAAATTGAACCCAGCTTCTGAGCTACATTCTCAGTCCTGTTATTTTTTAAGGCAGGGTTTTGCTAAATTGGTGAGGCTGACTTGAACTTGTGATCCACCCGCCTTGGCCCCCATATCTCTGGGATTACAGGCCTGTGCTACTGCATGTGCTAGATGATTCAGGTTTGTATTATTTAGTGAAATATTCAACACAAGTTTTAAATGGTCTGAGGTCTAGTTTTCTTTTCTAATCATTTCAAGTTCCTAATCAGGTGATTATCAAGTTTATTCAAATAATTGCTGCACTAACAGGCCATATACATTAAAAGGTATATATGATGTATACATTATAAAAAAGTTTTCTGTGAGCAATAGAATTCTTGGTAGTATAATGTGTGACTTCTCTGGATGTATTCTAACTCTATTAAGAATAAGATGGGTTATTTAATATTTGTGCTCTTGATTCCTGTTCCTAAATGACAGTTAACTCTAAACCAATGCATTTAAAATAGCAGTGAAGATTTCAATGCATATATTAAGCACCTGGCCAAACTATACTTGAATAGGCATGACACGAATTAGTTGATTCTTTGGTTCAAATAAAATTATTCAATTAACAGTTAAAAAAATTCTTATTACTGACATATACTAGGTGAGAAAATACTATATTATGTCAGACTTTACTTGGACACATACTATAAATCAATTGGGGAATAATATCACAAAGAGCAAACATTAGTGATAACAGATGTTATCAATGTCATCTAAGGCATCTTACTGGATGTAATGTTTTTGTATTGCTAAACACATCACTTAGGAGGAGGGCAAGCTGGGTGTTCAAAGATGAATTGCCCATGACAATACAAAAAACATAATCTGATAACATGACAGTACAAAAAACATAACCTGATAAGGTCAACTGATGAGCAATTTTAACTCCATTTGCATCCTCAGTTCTCCACAGTACATCCTATCCTGGTCTAGGTCATCAACATCTCTTGTTTGGGCTACCACAGAGTCCGCCTACAGCTCTCCTTGCTTCTACCCTTGCCACTAGCACAGAAGCCAGCAAAAATAAAGTCAGACCATTCTATTCCTCTACTTCAACCTTCCAATAACTCCCTTTGAACATACCACTAAACCCAAAGATCTCATAGGGTTGATCTCTGCCACTTCTTTGACCATGCTCTCTTGCCACTCTATCCCTTGTCCACTATATAACAAACATGTTGGCCTTATTATTCCTCTAAAATTACTAGCATGCTTTTAATTCAGAGCCCCCCTGTGCCTTCTATTCCCTCTTTCCCATATTGTCATTGTTGCTTTTTTGACTGCCCTATGCAAAACCACACACACCCCCCGCCAAGCCAGCACTCCCTGTATTCCTTAACTGGTTTATCTTTTGCCATTGCACCCATCACCATCTGATGTATCATACACTTTTTAAAAATTGTTAATCAGCTGTCTCTCCATACCTTGAGGCCACGCGTGCTGTCTACTTTGTTCATTGGTCTCTCCCTAGCACCTAGAATAGTCCCTGGCTTATTGCCCAATAAATGTTTGCTTACAGAAGAAGGACTCCAATACAAAATTATTCTTTCTATATTAAAGAGAACAAGATTCTAGAGAAATTGGTGATTCTAGGATGGGCCAAAAAATGAACAGTGATAGTATAGAATATCGTTTCAAATTAGAAAGCAGGCAACGCTACTGGGGTTGTATCAAAAGGATTGGAAGAAGCAGATAGGGCAGTTTGAGCATTATTAATAATTACATGGGACTGAAATAATCTAGTATGTTCAAATTCTAAGTCCACAATGATTCTAGAGTTTTAAAAAACCCACATTTATAATCTCTACAGGATGGTAAGGAACCAATTCATTATTTTGAAAACCAGTAAAATTTAACAAAGGCAAAGAATCAAGCTTTGACCATTATGACTTCATAACTGATCATGTTTGATTTCTTACTTATTTCTCTGTCATCTTTTAGATTATTTTTAAGTAAATTCGAGATATAGCATTTAATCCATAATATTGCAGTATACCTAAAATACTCTTCTAAAAACATTATAATGTTTTTATCACAATTAAAATTATTCCTTAATATCATCAAACAATCAAATTAATTTTTTTCTTATTATATACTGTATTAGTTTCCTATTGCTACTATAATAAATTACCAAAACATCTTGCCTTAAAAACAACACAGTCAGGGCTGGGGTTGTGGCTCAGTGGTACAACACTTGCCTAGCACACAAGAGGCCCTGGGTTCAATACTCAGCACCATATAAAAATAAGTAAAATAAAGGTATTGTGTTCAACCACAACTAAAAAATAATATTAAAAAACCCATAAGCTTATATTCTTATAGTTTTCCTATACACATATTGCTGGATCAAAATCAAGGTATTGGCAGGATGTTTCTTTCTACTGAAGGATTTAGGGAAATTTATTCCCTAGTTTCTATAGACTGCCCAAAGTCTCTGGTTTATGGCCAGGTCCACCATCTTCAAAGACAGCAATACAAGATAAAGCCCTTTTCACATTGTGTCACTCTGATCCTCTCTTCATTCTTCCCTGTTCCACTTCTGAAGACCCTTATGATATACACTGAGTTCCACTAGGATAATCTCCCCCATCTTAAGGTCGACTGATGAGCAATTTTAACTCCATTTGTATCCTCAATTCTCCTCTGCCACATAACACAACATATTCACAGGTTCAGTGTACTAGAAAATGTACAGCTACCATATATCTCCCACTGCAGTATTAAACAGGATCCAAATAAGGTCCATATATTATACTTGTCTCTTAAATTCCTTCTAATCTATAATTCCCTCTATCACTACATCCTTTGTAACATATATGCAGAAGAAACCAAGTCTTTATTAATATACATACATATGTATATACATATATGTATATATATATATATATATACACATTTATATATATTTGAACTTTTTAATGTTAGAGTTAAAAGAAATAGAGGATAACTACACTGTTTCATTTTTACAATGACACCATAAATTGCCATTATTACTATTTTATAGCTCAAGAATATAAAGCTCAGAAAGGATAAATGACTTGCCCAAGGATGTGCCGAATAATGAAATAAAATAAATGTTTTCTGAACAACTACTATGAATCAAGCAATGTGCTGGGTTTTACCACTGTGAACAAGACAGACATAATTTCTGCCCCCATGGAGTTTAAAGAAGGTTACAGATCAATTATGTTATAGAAGATGCTCTAGTTTGGACCTGAAATGCCCCTCAAAGGCACATATGTTAACAGCTTGGTGTCTCCAGACCATGGTGCTAGTGGAAGGTGGTAGGACCTTTAAGAGATGGGACCTAGTGGGACATCATTGGGGCATGCCCTGGAAGGGACTGGTGGATCCCAGTCTCTTCCTCTCTTTCATTCTTGGCCATGCGGTGATTGGATTTCCTCACTGTGCACTCCTGCAATGATGCCACAGGCTAAATGTAGTAGGAGCCAATTGACCATGGACTGAAACTTCCAAAACTGCGAGCCAGAATAAACCTTTACTCTTTAAGTGGATTATCCCAGGTATTCTGTTATACTAACAGAAAGCTAACTAATGTATTGTATAAGTGCGAGGAATCGTTTACTAGTATAGATATTTAGTCATTTAACAACTATATATCAAAATCCTATACAGTGGCAGGCACTCTGCTACATGTGAATGAATGCACAGTAGAGGATAAGAGCAAGATTGGTCTTTTCCCTCAAAGGGTGCACCCCCCGCCTTTTTATTTTTTTTTTTTAGTTGGAGGCACCTGTGGTTCATTTTAGCCCAGACAGTTTGTTGAATATGTGAACTTATTAGAAATATCAAAACTAGAAAAACTGAACAGGGGTCACCAGCATATTGATGACATTTGAGTCATGGGAGTGAGGTAGTTTAGGAAAAGTGCATCATGAAGGAAGAAAAGCTCCTTAGGTAGAAAGCAAATAATAAACACTTTAGGGATGGACATAGGTAGGATAAACACCAGCAGAATATGTCATGGAAGCCAATGAAGGGAGAATGCGGGCTCTTGAACCCAGAACCATGTCTGTTTGACTCCAAAGGCTACGTCCCTATTGTATTCATTCATCAAGCATTTATCATGTATCAATTCTTGCCAAGGTATGGCTTTGCCAGTGACTGCCTTGATACATTATATGAAGGCAGATCTCCTCAATTTGATCTAAACCTGAAAATACTAACTTCCAGGCCAGTTCAGAGGAGAGGCTAGTGATAACTGAAATGATTAATTTTTGCTATTTTAATTTCCCTACTGAGCCTACAAGAATAAATTTAGGAATAATGTATGAAAGCATTATTTTTTATTTACCCTGGTGTCCTTAACAGCTTAGATTATCACCTTTAAGCCATTCATGTATTTGTAAATGACAAGTTTAATTTCCTACAGAGTTCTTTCTTTCCCTAAACCTAGCTGCCTATGCTTTTTAATCATTATAATTAATGGATACAAGGTTCCTTAAATAAAACATATGGCTATAAGGCTGAATATCCATGTTTTGAAAAATGTTTGAGACTTCATGTTTAAATTTTAAAAAATCTTATAAGAGAAACATAATTGAAGATTTAATACTTTTGCCATGGACAAACAGGAAAGAACCACTAAATCCATTTTGTTGTACAAACTCCATAGAGCTGTAAATACTTCAACCACTACATTTGGATTAAGATAAAGCAACAAAGAAAATTATGGGAATCAATCTAGGGATAACCATAAAGTATTTCTGATTCCTTATTTAAAAATCCTGTAATATTTCAGTCTCATTGTTAGAAGTTAAGGTTTGTATTGAAAGTATCTATGAATACAAATGTCCCCCACTGCAAAAAGAAAAGACAAATGTTCACAAGGCAGAAGTCATCCGTGAGTTTATGGTGTGAGAAACAACTGGCTGAATTGCAAGGGGTGTTCCTGTTGAAAACGTGGAGGCTAATGCTATACTTATATAAATAACTGGGATACATCAAAGTGACGTTCTGGCACTCTTGGGGGAGATAAAGTATCATAATTCAGCATCTCAGAATATGTCCTCAAAGGTATGGCAGAAATTTTACACATACTAAATTGGGCAGCAGTGATGGCAGCAAGCTTTCATATTATTGTACACAGTCCGTGCTTTCTTCTCTGCCCCTTCCCCAACCATCCCAGACAGATGGTGGCCAAGAGAAGCACAGGATCTGTGCATTTTGTCTGTCAAGCGCCTTGCTTTGGAAGAATAAACAGCAGTCTACTCTTCGTAATCCGGGCATGAAATCATATCCAACTGAAATGGAAAAAGTTAAGCCAAGATCTAAGATCAGAGAGCATTATGAAGAGGTTTATGTAATTTTTATTAAATGGAATCAAGGATTTTTTTTAAACTCAATGATTAAAAGCAAAATTGGACAGATTAAACTATTATCATTTTTCTAAGCAGTAGAGAATGCTGGTATGTATGCCATAAAGAACTGGAACAGGTGCACCCAAGGCTAAGTATCAAGTATTTCCGCAACTTCAGGAGGTTAGTTTCTTCCATTAGCAACCAGTCTTTCAACTTTAAGAACACAGATTAAACTAGATCGAGACTGTCTTAATTAAAGTGAACATGGGACTTGGATTAGGTTTAGTTCTCTTTTTAATTTCTTACATCACACGTAATCAAAAATTGGGAACACATAGACTTGTCTTTTTTCCCACACTGACTGACGTTATGTAGAAGACTTCCATTTGGTCAGAGTTACAAGTAAAAGAAACCCAGCATGTACATTGCAAACAAAGAAACAAGATGTTAAAGTATCCGGTTTTGCCATCATTCAATTAAAGTAAAAAAATCTATCTATCCAATGAATGCAGAATTTTCTGAATATTCTCAATATCATTGCAATTGTAATTTAAAAATGGGAAGACAAGTCCATACTTTAATTGTGAGAGGCCAATGTGGTTTGTGTCATTAAAAATTAAAAAGACATAAAGAACAAAGGGGGGGACAAAGAAAATATTAAAAAAAAAACAGGCATAATTCATTACATCAGGTATACTAAAGAGGATCACTGGCAAAGTTTTATAGATTATGTAAGCTAAAAACTAATTTAAAATATTAAATTTGTAGAATTTTGCTCATATTGGATGAAAAAACTTGTAAGAACATACATTAAAATTATGTCATACTCACAATAAATCTAGAGTTCTGGCATGTCATGTTTCCTAAGTAAGGAAACCAAAATAGGTTAATCTCATATAAATGAAAAAGAAGCCTAAACTCAAAGATAAAAGAAGGTGGTATCATGGGACTGGGGTTGTGGCTCAGTGGTAGAACACTTGCCTAGCATGTGTGAGGCACTGGGTTCGATTCTCAGCACCACATATAAATAAAATAAAGGACCATCGACAACTAAAAAAATTTTTAAAAAAGAAGGTGGTATCTATGGCTTAAATCACTCATACAAATAGAATATGCGTCATGTAGGGGAAAATAATTAAAGCAGAAAGGAAAAAAATTAGGGAGGTTTCCCATGTCAAACAATATTGATTCACAATGTCTCTAATGATGAATACATATGGCTGTAAAATTTTAAAATCAGGAAATGTCCTCATGTCTTTATAACTATTCTCTTAAGATCTAATTCTCATTTAAAGTCATTAGATCTCTGAAATTAAAAAAAAAAAACAAAAAAAACTTTAGGGCTGGGATTGTGGCTCAGTGGCAGAGCGCTTGCCTTACATGTATGAGGCACTGGGTTTTGATCCTCAGCACCACATAAAAATAAATAAATAAAATGAAGTTATAAAAAAACAATTTTATTATCACTATTCAAAAGTATGTTTCATTTTTCACACTTTTTTTAAAAAGAACTGTCACTTAGCTCTTTTAAGGCTGGAGTAAGGCAATATATCTAACATAATGACATAATGTTAAGATACACTTGGTTCACAGTTCTATTGTTTTCTAGCTGTGACATTGGAAATGTCATCATTCTGGGTCTTATGTTTCCTTGTATGTAAAACAGCAATAATAACTACCTCAAAATGTGAGAAAGTAAAATGAGGCAATGTAAGTAAAATGTTTACTTATGGCTCCTTGAATTTTAAGAAATATTTCATAAATGTCAGTTATTATTATGCTTTGACATAAGATCTTACATGGTTAACAAATAAAACATCCATTCACTCATAAAGTACTTAAGAGACATACAATGTTTAGACCCAGGAATTCTTCTGGTATGAAAGATTCATCCAGGGATATGATATCTGCCTCCAAATGGTTTATCTTTGGGAGGGTAAGATAGACGAACAAATATGCACTGTGTCGCAACATTAGTGCTGAAAAGGGTGTTCACAGACCACCCCCCAATAAAGTTTTCACCTCCTGTGCAGAATTATCAAGCACAAAATTTTTCTTATTCATATGGTTTAAGCCTAGAGTTTATATACTTTCTGTAAAGAGCCAGAGAGTAAATATTTACGACTTTATGAGACTTTCAAACTCTTTTGTAAGTATTCAACTCTGCCATTGCAGCATGAAAGTAGCCACAGACAATATGTATGGCTGTGCTTCAATAAAACTTCATTTACAAAAATAAGTGGTGGGCTAGATGTGAGCAAGAACCATATTATCCTAACCTAATGCCAGACTTAAAGCATATGCAATTTATAAGATGTAGTAATTCTTTATGAAAAGCATTTATAGACAAATCAAGATATTTTCTTTATAAAAGATTTAATTCATTAATGTCAGGATAAAAGAAAAACAGGGAGAAAGAAGAGCTTTCACAGATGTGTACTTGAAGCTTTCAACATAAAAATATATCCCAATAAAAGAACATTTAGAAGAAAGAAAGCAGGTGGTTAATGGTTGTTACATTTCTTTTTTTCCTAAGAATCATAATAATTTTAAACAAAAATCTACTCATTTTATAAGAAGATACAAAATATTTAGATGCTTCACACATCAATTTTGAAAATGAATGGCTCCACTCAGACCTTCATGGCAAGTGGACTATATAATGATATCAAAATGCAGGGGAGCAGATGGCAATAAAACATTATTAGAAGAGATGAAATACATGCAACTGGTATGATTTTACTTATTCGTATAAAAATTTTAAGATGGAACCAATAAATCTATCCATCTTAGCTAAGCAAATCTAGTTATCTCGATTTATTAGTGTAGCACGAAGCCTACAATGAAATTTGGGGTGGTTGTAGAAACAGTAATTTCCTTTCTCACCCCTATCTCCTTTAGACTTCAAATAAAAGATAGAATTTATATCCACTTATAACTGAGATGCACATCATTCAGTTTTGATCTAATCAAATCTCACAAATATATCTGAGTCTTCCTTGAAAACAGAAAACAAAGAATATATCAGATCTCTCCAAAGCTCTGTCCATAATGAAGTAAATAAGCTTGTCTTTATTGCTAAAATGTAGCATATACCAGAGACATGGTATGATTAAGCATAGAATGAACTAGAATCTCATAGCTAAACAGTCTGAATTTCAAGAATGAAATTTAGATACAAAGAACATGTTACTTGAAACAAATCTTAGCAGTTGCCAAGTACCTAGTTTATCTTATCTGTCCAAGGATGGAATCTTTTCTATTCTATCTCTATTGCTAAAGAAATCTAAATATATATTCACTGATGTTATTATCTTTATTACAGGAAAATACACTATTCCGAGTCTAAATTACTAGGATCATCTCACTATAGGATTCTGCACAATTCCTTTGACTTCTCTAAAACTGTTTCCTCATTGGTAAGATAATGTGTATTTTAATTGTAATGATATTACTTAATGTGTACTCTGAATAAAGATAATTTTTGAAATTCAAAATATCACAAAAAATTATTACTACCCCAGTTAAGGATACCCAGAATTTCATGGTTAAATGAGGTAGTCTGTTCCCTTCTGGGCTGTACACTGTATTCATGAGTTCCAAACCCCCAAATGGGGGATGGTAAATGTTCCTCCAGACAGGGTGCCACAGGAGCTAAAGTTAACTAGGTACTTATTTTTTTTTTTTTTGACTTTTACTTTGGTATATTTTATCTCTTTGAACAAAAATCTATTTTAAAACAAAGCAAATAAACAAGAGTAATATACATTGAATTAAAAAATCAAACAAACCCTTAAGAAATTTTTACTCAGGATGGGTATGTAGCTCAGTGGTAAAATGCTTGCTTAGCGTTTGCTAGACCCTGAATTCAACCTCCAATCCCCAGTACTGAATTTTTTTTAAGTAAATGATTACTTGCAGAAATTTTTCTATATTTGCAGGTTTAGTCTTTCAAAAGTTGAATTTGAGACACTGCAATTTCCATTCATCCGAACATTTGATATTTGGCTAAGGTTTTACATAACTGTCCTTCTGATAACATGGTAATGGATTGGGCCTGTATTTTTTATTTTTTATTGTTGGCTGTTCAAAACATTACATAGTTCTTGATATATCATATTTCACACTTTGATTCAAGTGGGTTATGAGCTCCCATTTTTACCCCATATACAGATTGCAGAATCACATCAGTTACACATCCATTGATTTACACATTGCCATACTAGTGTCTGTTGTGTTCTGCTGCCTTTCCTATCGTCTACTATCCCCCCTCCCCTCCCCTCCCCTCCCCTCTTCTCTCTCTGCCCCCTCTACTGACATTCATTTGCCCCCCTTGTATTATTTTTCCCTTTCCCCTCACTTCCTCTTGTATGTACTTGTGTATAACTCTGAGGGTCTCCTTCCATTTCCATGCAATTTCCCTTCTCTCTCCCTTTCCCTCCCACCTCTCATCCCTGTTTAATGTTAATCTTCTTCTCATGCTCTTCGACCCTACTCTGTTCTTAGTTACTCTCCTTATATCAAAGAAGACATTTGGCATTTGTTTTTTAGGGATTGGCTAGCTTCACTTAGCATAATCTGCTCTAATGCCATCCATTTCCCTGTAAATTCTATGATTTTGTCATTTTTTAATGCAGAGTAATACTCCATTGTGTATAAATGCCACATTTTTTTTATCCATTCATCTATTGAAGGGCATCTAGGTTGGTTCCACAGTCTTGCTATTGTGAATTGTGCTGCTATGAACATCGATGTAGCAGTGTCCCTGTAGCATGCTCTTTTTAGGTCTTTAGGGAATAGACCGAGAAGGAGAATAGCTGGGTCAAATGGTGGCTCCATTCCCAGCTTTCCAAGAAATCTCCATACTGCTTTCCAAATTGGCTGCACCAATTTGCAGTCCCACCAGCAATGTACAAGTGTACCCTTTTCCCCACATCCTCGCCAGCACTTGTTGTTGTTTGACTTCATAATGGCTGCCAATCTTACTGGAGTGAGATGGTATCTTAGGGTGGTTTTGATTTGCATTTCTCTGACTGCTAGAGATGGTGAGCATTTTTTCATGTACTTGTTGATTGATTGTATGTCCTCCTCTGAGAAGTGTCTGTTCAGGTCCTTGGCCCATTTGTTGATTGGGTTGTTTGTTCTCTTATTGTCTAATTTTTTGAGTTCTTTGTATACTCTGGATATTAGGGCTCTATCTGAAGTGTGAGGAGTAAAGATTTGTTCCCAGGATGTAGGCTCTCTATTTACCTCTCTTATTGTTTCTTTTGCTGACAAAAAACTTTTTAGTTTGAGTAAGTCCCATTTGTTGATTCTAGTTATTAACTTTTGTGCTATGGGTGTCCTATTGAGGAATTTGGAGCCCGACCCCACAGTATGTAGATCGTAGCCAACTTTTTCTTCTATCAGACGGCGTGTCTCTGATTTGATATCAAGCTCCTTGATCCATTTTGAATTAACTTTTGTGCATGGCGAGAGAAAGGGATTCAGTTTCATTTTGTTGCATATGGATTTCCAGTTTTCCCAGCACCATTTGTTGAAGATGCTATCCTTCCTCCATTGCATGCTTTTAGACCCTTTATCAAATATAAGATAGTTGTAGTTTTGTGGATTGGTTTCTGTGTCCTCTATTCTGTACCATTGGTCCACCCGCCTGTTTTGGTACCAGTACCATGCTGTTTTTGTTACTATTGCTCTGGAGTATAGTTTGAAGTCTGGTATCGCTATACCGCCTGATTCACACTTCCTGCTTAGCATTGTTTTTGCTATTCTGGGTCTTTTATTTTTCCATATGAATTTCATGATTGCTTTCTCTATTTCTACAAGAAATGCCGTTGGGATTTTGATTGGCATTGCATTAAACCTATAGAGAACTTTTGGTAATATCGCCATTTTGATGATGTTAGTTCTGTCTATCCATGAACAGGGTATATTTTTCCATCTTCTAAGATCTTCTTCTATTTCTCTCTTTAGGGTTCTGTAGTTTTCATTGTATAAGTCTTTCACCTCTTTTGTTAGGTTGATTCCCAAGTATTTTATTTTTTTTGAAGATATTGTGAATGGAGTGGTTGTCCTCATTTCCATTTCAGAGGATTTGTCGCTGATATACAGGAATGCCTTTGATTTATGCGTGTTGATTTTATATCCTGCCACTTTGCTGAATTCATTTATTAGCTCTAATAGTTTCTTTGTAGAGCCTTTTGGGTCTGCTAGGTATAGAATCATATCATCTGCAAATAGTGATAATTTAAGTTCTTCTTTTCCTATTTTGATGCCTTTAATTTCTTTCGTCTGTCTAATTGCTCTGGCCAGTGTTTCGAGAACTATGTTGAACAGAAGTGGTGAGAGAGGGCATCCCTGTCTTGTTCCAGATTTTAGAGGGAATGCCTTCAATTTTTCTCCATTCAGAATGAGGCTAGCCTGAGGCTTAGCATAGATTGCTTTTACAATATTGAGGTATGTTCCTGTTATCCCTAGTTTTTCTAGAGTTTTGAACATAAAGGGATGCTGTACTTTGTCGAATGCTTTTTCCGCATCTATCGAGATGATCATATGGTTCTTATTTTTAAGTCTATTGATGTGGTGAATAACATTTATTGATTTCCGTATATTGAACCAGCCTTGCATCCCAGGGATGAATCCTACTTGATCATGGTGCACAATTTTTTTGATATGTTTTTGTATCCGATTCACCAGAATTTTATTGAGGATTTTTGCATCTAGGATCATTAGAGATATTGGTCTGAAGTTTTCTTTCTTTGAAGTGTCTTTGTCTGGTTTAGGTATCAGGGTGATGTTGGCCTCGTAGAATGAATTTGGAAGTTCTCCCTCTTTTTCTATTTCCTGAAGTAGCTTGAAAAGTATTGGTATTAGTTCCTCTTTAAAGGTTTTGTAAAATTCTGCTGTATACCCATCCGGTCCTGGGCTTTTCTTAGTTGGTAGTCTTTTGATGGTTTCTTCTATTTCCTCGATTGATATTGGTCTGTTTAGGTTGTCTATATCCTCCTGACTCAATCTGGGCAGATCATATGACTTAAGAAATTTATCTATGCCTTCACTATCTTCTAATTTATTGGAGTATAAGGATTCAAAATAATTTTTGATTATCTTCTGTATTTCTGAAGTGTCTGTTGTGATATTGCCTTTTTCATCCCGTATGCTAGTAATTTGAGTTCTCTCTCTTCTTCTCTTCGCTAGCATGGCTAAGGGTCTGTCGATTTTGTTTATTTTTTCAAAGAACCAACTTTTAGTTTTGTCAATTTTTTCAATTATTTCTTTTGTTTCGATTTCATTAATTTCAGCTCTGATTTTAATTATTTCTTGCCTTCTACTTCTTTTGCTGTTGTTTTGCTCTTCTTTTTCTAGGATTTTGAGATGAAGTATGAGATCATTTATTTGTTGGTTTTTTCTTTTTTTAAGGAATGAACTCCAAGCAATGAATTTTCCTCTTAGAACTGCTTTCAATGTGTTCCATAGATTCCGATATGTTGTGTCTGTGTTTTCATTAATCTCTAAGAATTTTTTAATTTCCTCCTTGATGTCTTCTATAACCCATTGATCATTTAGTAACCTATTGTTCATTCTCCAAGTGATGTATGCTTTTTCCTTCCTTCTTTTATCGTTGATTTTCAGTTCCATTCCATTATGATCAGATAGGATGCATGGTATTATCTCTACTCCTTTATGTTGTCTAAGAGTTGCCCTGTGACATAATATATGATCTATTTTTGAGAAGGATCCATGTGCTGCTGAGAAAAAAGTGTAACTGCTTGATGTTGGGTGGTATATTCTATATATGTCAATTAAGTCTAGGTTATTAATTGTGTTATTGAGTTCTATAGTTTCCTTATTCAACTTTTGTTTGGAAGATCTGTCCAGTGGCGAGAGAGGTGTGTTGAAGTCTCCCATGATTATGGTATGGTGGTCTATTAGACTCTTGAACTTGAGAAGAGTTTGTTTGATGAACATAGCTGCACCATTGTTTGGGGCATATATATTTATGATTGTTATGTCTTGTTGGTGTATGGTTCCCTTGAGCAGTATGTAGTGTCCCTCTTTATGCCTTTTGATTAACTTTGGCTTGAAATCTATTTTATTTGATATGAGTATGGACACTCCTGCTTGTTTCCGAAGTCCATATGAGTGATATGATTTTTCCCAACCTTTCACCTTCAGCCTATGTATGTCTTTTCCTATCAAATGCGTCTCCTGTAGGCAGCATATTGTTGGGTCTTGTTTTGTGATCCATTCTACTAGCCTGTGTCTCTTAATTGGTGAGTTTAAGCCATTAACATTTAGGGTTATTATTGAGATATGGGTTGTTCTTCCAGCCATATTTGTTTATTTCTGTTACTAAACATGGTTTGTTTTCCTCTTTGATTATTTTTCCCCCCTTTACTGTCCTACCTCCCACTGTTGGTTTTCACTGTTATTTTCCATTTCCTCTTCCTGTAATGTTTTGCCAGGGATGTTTTGAAGAGATGGTTTTCTAGCTGCAAATTCTTTTAACTTTTGTTTATCGTGGAAGGTTTTAATTTCATCTTCCATCCTGAAGCTTAATTTCGCTGGAAACACAATTCTTGGTTGGAACCCATTTTCTTTCAGTGTTTGAAATATGTTATTCCAGGATCTTCTAGCTTTCAGAGTCTGTGTTGAAAGATCAGCTGTTATCCTGATTGGCTTACCCCTAAATGTGATCTGCTTCCTTTCTCTTGTAGCTTTTAAAATTCTCTCCTTATTCTGTATGTTGGGCATCTTCATTATAATGTGTCTAGGTGTGGGTCTCTTATGATTTTGCACATTCGGCGTCCTGTAGGCTTCTAGGATTTGGGATTCTGTCTCTTTCTTCAAGTCTGGGAAGTTTTCTCGTATTATTTCATTAAATAGATTGCTCATTCCTTTGGTTTGAAACTCTGTCCCTTCCTGTATCCCAATGACTCTTAAATTTGGTCTCTTGATGTTATCCCATATTTCTGGATGTTCTGCTCATGGTTTCTTAACAGTCTTGCTGAGCTGTCTATGTTCTTTTCAAGTTGAAATACTTTATCTTCATTGTCTGATGTTCTATCTTCTAAGTGTTCCACTCTGCTGGTAGTATTCTCAATTGAGTTTTTAAGTTGGTTTACTGCTTCCTGCATTTCTAGGATTTCTGTTTGTTTGTTTTTTATAACCTCTATCTCCCTGTATAGTTGATCTTTTGCTTCTTGGATTTGTTTATGTAATTCATTGTTGAAGTGATCTTTCATTGTCTCATTTTGCTGTCTGATGTCTTCCTTGAGACTCCAGATCATCTGAAGCATGTATATCCTGAATTCTTTATCTGACATTCCATCTGCTGCAGCTATTACCTCTTCTAACGTTGAGTTGACCTGCATTGCTTGTGGTCCTTTCTTTCCTTGTCTCTTCATACTGTTCGCGTTCCTTTCTACTTGGTGAAACTGTTGTGCTATTGAATTTTCCCCCTATATATTTATATTGGTCTTGTATAGTTGCAAAGTCTCCCTCGCAGGCGCGGGCGGCGGCTCTGCCCCTCCTCCAATTGGGGCAATGTGCCTACCATGCCGGCAGGCCGCTGGGCCTGCTCTGCCAGTCGGTAGCAGGTCCGCCTATCTTGCAGGCGCGGGCGGCGGCTCTGTCCCTCTGCGGGCCACTAGGCTTGTTCTGTCGGTGGTCGCAGTTCTGCCTACTTTGCAGGCGCAGGCAGAAGCACTGCCCCTCTGCAGGCCTCTGGGGCTGTTCTGCCAGTGGGTCGCAGGTCCGCCTACCTTGCAGGCGTCGGGGGGGGGGGGGGGGCGGCTCTACCCTTCCTCAGGCCACTGGGCCTGTTCTGTCTGTCGGTTGCAGGTCTGGCCTGTTCTGTTGGTGGTCACAGTTCCGTCTACCTTGTAGGCGCGGGGGGAGGGGGCGGCTCTGCCTCTCAGCAGGCCACTGCGCCTGTTCTGCCGGTGGGTCGCAGGCCTGCCTACCTTGCAGGAGTGGTTGGCAGCTCTGCCCCTCCGCGGGCCACTGGGCCTTTTCTGTCGGTGGTCACAGTTCCGCCTACCTGGCAGGCGTGGGGGGTGGGGGGCGGCTCTGCCCCTCAGCAGGCCGCTGGGCCTGTTCTGTGGGTGGTTATAGATCCGTCTACCTTGCCGGCGCAGGGGGAGGGGGCGGCTCTGCCTCTCAGCAGGCCGCTGGTCCTCTTCTGCCGGTGGGTCGCAGGCCCGCCTACCTTGCAGGAGTGATTGGAAGCTCTGCCCCTCCGCGGGCCACTGGGCCTTTTCTGTCGATGGTCACAGTTCCGCCTACCTGGCAGGCGCGGGGGGTGGGGGGCGGCTCTGCCCCTCAGCAGGCCGCTGGTCCTCTTCTGTGGGTGGTCACAGTTCCGTCTACCTTGCTGGCGCAGGGGGAGGGGGCGGCTCTGCGTCTCAGCAGGCCGCTGCTCCTCTTCTGCCGGTGGGTCACAGGCCCGCCTACCTTGCAGGAGTGATTGGAAGCTCTGCCCCTCTGCAGGCCACTGGGCCTTTTCTGTTGGTGGTCACAGTTCTGCCTACCTGGCAGGCGCGGGGGGTGGGGGGCGGCTCTGCCCCTTAGGTACTTATTTTGAAATGGGAGTTCATGCCTTTTTTTCCTTTTCATTTGACCAAGAAATTTCCTTTGTCCCCCAAAGATCTTGAACTGATCTAAACCTTTATTTTATTGTTCATATTGTTTCTTTGAAACACAACTTACATTAAAAAAAAAGTTTTATGTCAGCTAAGAGTCCTTGCCTTTACCACATATTATGATATCTTCCTGCTTTATAAAAAAAAAGCAGTTCATTAATAAAAAGCTTATATACACATCACCTGATTAATATAAAGGGAATGACACCTTAATAATAAAGCAGGGAAACTGATACTTGTTCAATATGGAGTATCAGAGGTCAAGAATATTGAGTATTAAGAGATACAATACTACTGTGTATGGGGGATGTCACCATAATATCGACTAATTTTCCTTGGCAAAATTCCTGTCTCTTTGGATACATTTAATAATAAAAATACAAGAAGGCCACTAATTTCTTGCCAACCTCAGGGGACAAAGAATAAACAGGACTCAACTGGAAGCTGTGTGTACATACAATTAGAAAAAGCATGACAGTGGTATTACATGCTGTATGATGAGCTAATGAAAACAGCAAACAACATTTTCAGCACAGCTAGATAAAACTAAATACTGGGGAAAAAACATAGCAAAGTGTTTTATTCTAAATGGCTCTATGAAATAAAGCAGCACTGTTTTCTATAGAAAATGATAATTGGGTGTGAGCAAATACATAATTCAATGATTTTTGGTCAAGAAGTTATAACTTATTTATTATAGATACAGTGTTAATATATTTATTAAGCAGCATTACAAATCTCATAAATTGTGAAATTGAGAAAGAAGAAAATGTTAATTAGGGGAAATAAATACGCACACAAAGAAAAGCTTCATAAATAAAGTAGATAGATTATAAAAGTAAACTTCCGCTTATTTCTACAGTACAAGATGCAATCAATCCAGATTTGTATGTCGCAATGTGACACATTACATAAAAAATATAAATATATATTCAACTAATTTTCTCTGTCATGGTCTGAATTGCTGAGAACAAAGTATAATACTCCTTTGAAATACATGGGGGATTGGTTCTAGGATTCCTGCACATGCTCAAATAGGCAATAGTATTTGCATATAACCTAAGCATATCCTCCTGGGTACTTTAAATCATCTCTAAATTACTAAAAATAACTAATACAACATAAATGCCATATAAATAGTTGTTATACTATAATATTTAGGGAATAATAGCAAGAAAAATATCTGTATATGTTCAGTGCAAATGCAATTTTTTTTGGAATATTTTCCATCTCAGATTGACTGAATCCACGCAGGAGAAACCTCAAGACAAGGAGCTGACAGTATGGTTCCTCTATGAATAAAATCATACACCCGTGTTTTAAAAGAAATGCTGCTAAGTATCCCACCAGGAATCATTGCATTCCCGTCGGGATATATTCTAAGTACCCAGCAGTTATGGTCCCCATAGAATTCTGGCCGTATCTATTGCTAGCACCCAGAAATATTCATTATCACATTTCTGTACTAGATCACTTCAACCACTTCTTGCATGGCATTCAGGACTCCAATCTTAATTTCTACAGTGAAATCATAATGATCTCTTAAATACATGACCACTATAATGATCTTTTAATAATGCAAATCCGATTTTCCCACTACCTCTAGTTTACAAATCTTTTAATAACTTCCTTTCAGCATCGAGTCCGTTCTCTTATGGTCAAAACTCTTTCTGACTAGGCCCTACAATAACCTATCCAACTTTCCCTCTTGCCAATAGAAATTTCTGAACTACATGTTTTTCCTTCAAGAAGCCAAGTTCTCTCAAGAGTCTTATATGTATTATGTATTGCTAAAAATGTTTAAGGTGGTTGACTAAGTGTGATTCTGTTTTAGGCACAAACACTGAAATCCCATTCCTGAATACAATAAGATTTCACTATAAACAAATATATATTCTACCCCAAGACTGTATCCTTAAACTTTATCCAAGTCTCCTTTTCCTCTTTCCATCGATCTCCATGTCTCCGTCTTGGGTTTTGCAATCTGATTTAACTCTTTTTTTTTCTCTGTTATTACTTGTGCTTTGTATCCAAACTTAATTTGTTCACCTTGATGAAACAAGTGAGCCTATGTCCCTAAGGTTCTCCCTCTGCACTCCATTGTTTGGTTCCTATGTACAGTAAATTTCCATATTCTTTGAGGGAAAAAATATAATTTTTTTCCTATTACAAGACTTCAGAATTATTAGTATTTTGAAAAATTACTGAATGGAAGTAATATAATACTAACTACAATACAGCTTATACTCACAAACTTTAATTCTTATGTGAGTTCAATACTTCATGAGATTGGAGTCTCTTCCTCAAGAAATTTAGTATTTTTAGTAGCTGCCTTTGGCAGACAGTACTTCCATCTTTCTTCAATGACTGTTACAGGAATTTCAGGTCTAGTAAGAGAAAGTGAATGCTGTACCCCTCAAATTGAATAAAGAAGATCTTTGAAATAAGAAAAACTGACTTATCCACTTATTCTCTCAATGACATTTACTGAAGGCCCACAAAAACTGTGCCAGGTATTGTTCAGGGGCTATAATTAGTAAGACTTGCTTCCTGTTCTTCAAGGGATGTAAAAATAGCGGAAAAAGACACATATGTAAATAATTAAAATAAACACGATGAATGTTATGATAAAGACATTACCAAAATTTTGTAGGAGCATAGAGAAAGAACAGGTTAACTTAAATGGTTCAAGTAAACTTCATAAAGAAGGTGATAAATGGTCTTCAAGGGTGAACAGGAGTTTCTCAAGGATGGAAAGAAAAGCATTAACAAACAAACAAACAAACAAAAAACCCACTTGCACAAAGCACAGAGGTGTGGAACCAAGCAGTGGTATGAATTCTGAAGTCAGCATTACTGGACTATAGGAAACACAGGAAGAATCTTACAAAATAAGGCTGAAGAAGATTGGCACAAGGCTGCAAGGTGACAGAGAGCCCTATTATGAAGGCAAACAGTTCGCCTGGGCAGCAAAGTACTTAAAATGTTGTCAAGCAGTAAGACACATGACAACTGTTTTGCTGGATAGTTAACAGTGAAAACTATTAATGCTATGGAGAAAGGAATACAGGGCAGACACTTAACCTCTCGAGCATTCTCTAGGTACCTAGGCACTTTGATATGGTATACCATTGGTCTTCACAACAATGCTATAAGAAACTTTTCTTAGATCCTTATTTTAATAAAGAAACTGCAGGCTCAAAAACTCTAGCCTTTTAAAATTCATAACCCATAGGGCACACATTCCTGTTCTTTAGAGCCACCATCAGTTAGAAAACTAGGTTCAATGAACAATGGGGCTGATCTTACAAGGCACTGCTTATTTTCTAGCAAAGCAATAATTTTCATTTTGTGTATGATAAAATTAAAATTAGCAAATTAATGTATTCCAACACATAGTGGCTCTTTGTGACTAAGACTGGATTTATGAAAAACATTTGACTATGTTGGTAATATTTTATATATATGTTTACATCCAATGATCTAAATTTACCTAATCTGGTATCCATAGACTCTAGGAATAGCATTACAGAGCAAGTTAGTTCACCTATATAAACACAGAAACATATTTTCAAATTTTACCACTAAATTTACAAAGGTTTTGAAAATATATTGAACCTCTCAATAACTATGTACAGCATATATACAACTACATACAACATGAAGCTTTCTTACATAAAATTTTAATAGAAACAAATATAATAAATTTAAATATGTTTACAAAAGTACAAATGCTCAATTTTGAAAAGTAACAAGAAAAATCTCACCTTTGATATATTTTTCTAGTTTCAAGTCAATGTTTCTAAAGGGACTATTACATCTTGTTCACGTTAGTAGTGTTGCCAAAGACACAGGGTAAAGAGGTAGGAGTTTCCTAGCTGACATGAAGCTCAGGCTTGGATTCTTACTTCTCCTATATCTTACTATTTTCATCAAGACTATGAATTTTTGAACACTTGGCATCCTAAAATATTTAGCTTTTTGTGAGTCACTGGTAAGCATGATTGTGTCTGTGTCGGGGTGGGGAGGTGTATGTTAAACTATACTCCTGAGAAAAAGCAGATCATCCAATCTAAACTACAATACTGATCCATACACACCTAGTTTCTAGTTATCAACTGGTTTAGCATTACAGTGTTTTTGAAAGATTTCTGCCTACCACAGGCAATGTAACACCATGAGTGAAATGATCTAAGATTGAAAGTCAGAATTTCTGTGGATGTAACAGAAACCTACGACAGGCTCATAATGCAGTGGTAGGTCTTAATTTTTTTTTAATATTTATTTTTTTAGGTGTAGATGGACACAACACAATGCCTTTATTTTTATGTGGTGCTGAGGATCGAACCGGGGTCCTGCCTGTGCTAGGCGAGCGCTCTACCGCTGAGCCACAATCCCAGCCCCTAGGTCTTAAAATTTTAATCAAGCCTTTCAACGCAGTCTTTTTTGTTTTGTCTCATTGTTTTCAAAATGATATAAGTCACCACTCAATAAACAAAAGTATGACTAAGATACTTCTTAAAACTGGTAACTTTAAACTATTTTTTAAAATGTAAAACACAGTAAGAAAAATGCTTTACTTTTTGTCCCAAAACATATCTGTATGTGTGTGCATGTGTGGATTCACATGTTTATGTAAATACACTAAAACCAGATTTTCATAAATTCAGAATGTTAAAAATAATACATTAAAATATTCTGGTATTTTCTATTCCATGCTATTTTATTTTTTTAAAACGCTGGCTACATAGGAGAGTACAAAATTTCCAACACGTAAAAATAATTAGTGTTTGAAGAGACAGAAGTGCTTATTACCCTGATTTCATCATTACACACTATATACATGTATTGAATCATCACAGTATACCCCATAAAGATGTACAAATATTTGTATCAATAAAAATAAAAAATAAAAACGAATGCTGGTAACAATCCATTAAACTGATTTTACAATGAACCAAGTGGATCACAGACTATAATTAGTAATTTTTGATCCCCTCTCTCCCATCCACCTGGAGGAATTAATTAATTTATTTATTTTGGTACTAGGGATCGAATCCAAGGATGCTCTATTCTGAGTTTCACACCCAGTCCTTTTTATTTCCTATTTTGAGATAGGGCCTGGCTAAGTTGCTAAGGTTGGCCTTGAATTTATGATCCTCCTGCCTCAGCCTTCTGAGTTCCTGGGATTACAGGTGTGTGTCCAATTTGTAGAAATTATCTTAAAATGATTCAGTGGTAATAGTTTTTGGTAATCTGTCAGGGTTGGGGCAGGGAAAAGAATCCGATCTTTTTTCCCTTTCTCCTTGACACTAGAGGACAGCCATCAATTAGCGAAAGAAAGAAGTCTGCCATTCTCCATGTGAAAGAAACTTGCCACTTGCCTTCTTGCTTTATTTGGCCCTGCCCTAGCCCAGTCACTCACTTTTTTAGCCTTTGCTTGGCACCCTTTACAGAGGTGAACTGTGAGGTGCACAAGATCCCACAAGGAGACAGCGATCCTCCTCTAAATCAAAGAACTTTAAACTTGTGTTAGGAAGCTCTAAGACTAGCAAAGGCTAAGTCAGAATAGATTTTGAGGTGTTGTTTATTTTTAAAAATATGGTATACTTCTGGGTAGGTAGAATAAAAGAGCTTGAGAGGCTGGGAATTTTGTGTCCTTAAAAATATTTTACAAAATAATACAAATAATTAATATAACAACTTATTAAGAACCTATTTCCAGCACCTAGAACAAGATAAATAGAAGAAGCTCAAGAAATATTTTCTGACTTGAGCTAAGGATTATGATGTAATTCAACTATGACTTCACAATGGGAAACATTTTCTTTTCATAAAATTGTTACATAATCTTATATAATATATAATGTTTTATACTGTTATAATTTTGCTCACGTTAAATTTACTTAGGTTTTCTGGAAAAAAGCAAAATATTTCAAATACTAATCTTATGAATCATGATTGCAGTTGCTGTGATTTGTCTGCTTTGATTATTAAAGAAAATTAAATTAGATTAAGAGAAGAAAGGATTCTGTCGCCCTCTTGTGGTAATTTTGTTGTACTGTATTCCCCTGGAATTTCATATCAATAGATTTCTTTTAAAGAATCATAGCAGTTATTTTGATCATAAATTCCTGAACTTTCAAAAGCAGTACATATATTTTCTTTTATGAAATTGAACCAAATTCTATTTCAGTTCATGATACCCCCAGATTTTCCCTCCCACTTTTCCTTCTTGTCCTCCCTCCCCTCTCCCATTCGTTTTCCTCTACTCTACCAGACTTCCTTTTACTGGCCTATTAATTTATATTTGATTGGTTCTTTTTACCTATGTATAGAGGCAAGGTTACCTGATATACATTTATACATGCATACAACATAATTTTCTAAAAATTAATCCTCTTTCCTCCCCTTACCCATCCCTCCACTCAGCCTCTTGAACTCCTACATTACTGATCTTTCCTTTATCTTTATGTTATCCTATTCTCCGGTCTCCCTTTCTTTTATTATACTCTAGCTTCTGCATATTAGAAAAAAACATTCGACCTTTGAATTTGGCATATTTCACTTAGCATGGTATTCTCCATTTCCATCCATTTACCAGCAAATGCCATAATTTCATTCCAAAAGCAGTACATATACTTCTGTTCTGTGGTACACAAAAACTTTCTGCCCTCCCTTCAGTTCAACCTCAGATATATGGTCTTTTCCTTGCTGTTTTACAAAACATTATTCTGGTAGCTTTCAAATACCACACATACCAAAGGAATTTTTCTGAAAGTTACTTCTCACATTAAATGCACATACAAAATAATTATAGTGAATCTCCATCATCATACAAAGGCTTTCAGTAAACGGAAATAACTCAAAGTGGCTGAGCTTTGCTAGCATTTTCTCCCCAATAGGTCTTGCTATCTCGATAGTTCAGAAATTTCAGAGGCAAATAATACTAGTCTGAACATTTTATGTTTTCAAATGTAATAAAATAATCTTTTCTTTAAGATGGTCTAGATCTTACATAATGTCTTATCCTGTCTCTCTCCCCCAACACCAATATATTCAGAGCTCCATATCTGCAGTTCCACACTGATGGGTTCAACCAACAGCAGACTGGAAATATTTGAAAGAAAAAAATTGTGTTTTCTAAACAGGTATTTCTTTTTCCCCTCCAGTCATTAAGTTAGAGATGATTTAAGTATGCAGGAGAATGTAAGAAGGTAATATGTGAATACCAAGTCATTTCAAATAAGGCACCTGAGTATCTGCAGATTTTGGTATCTGCAAAGAGTCAGGGAATCATGGACACTGAGGGACAACTTGGATACTGAAGGATGACTGTACCTCTAGCTTTGTAAAATTGGCAACATGTAACATATGCCACTGTGAAATAATCTGTATAAATAATGATGACAAGGTTCTGAAACAAGGCAAGGCTTTGATGACAGAAAAAATTTGAGAAATATTAAAAAGAATCATTTGATATTAGTTATTGCGAGTATGGGGTGGAAGGCAGTTATCAAGTTTACGTTCTAGTTTTGGTGACTGAGATGGAAAATAATAGTTTCAGACATGTGGCATTTAAGGTGCCACCAGGGGACAGCAAATAGGTTTGAGGACATGGAGTTCAGCAGAGAAAGGATGGCAAATCATCAATGAATAGCTAGATAACAAATAAACATGGAGAGTGAAAAGAGATGAAGCTGGGGTTGGGATTAGCAACTTTCAAGCAGAACTGCAACTTCCTGTTAACGGAGGCATATATGACGATAAACTTTGTTCGTCTTGTGAGGAAAAGGAAATGCTTTAGAGTCCCTTCACTTTTTACATCAGAAAACTGAGGGTCTAAGAGATTAAATGATTTTACTTAAAGCTACCATCTGTAGAAGTAAATGAGAATTCAGCTTTCCAGGTTGTGCCCAAGGTATTCCATCCTACCATTCAAGTATTCTCTTTCTAGTATTATGTCATAATTATTCTGCTTCATAATTATCCAGAGAACAAGAAGTAAAAGATCCTTTCTTCAATAACTGTTTCATAGTTATTGATGCTTCTGTTATTTGTATATATCATTAAAACCAAAATGCTACATTTTTAAGCAATATAACTGGTTATCAAATAATATGCTAAATTTACAATTCAAAACATGTTTCATGAGTAATCTGGGAAACAGAGAATGCCCAATTCTATAATATGAATAGCAAAGGGCAAGTTTATTATACAGAAAATATTTATGAGACACTTCACAGAACAAATAGCTACAGTTGTTCTTTATTATCCTTTCTGAAGCTTAGATGGTTGAGAACAGGATTCACTAGCAAATTTTAACATGATCCCAGCACACATTTTTCTAATTACACTCACTAAGAAAAGCAAGGAAGAAGAGATTTCTCTGAAATACCTGCTTGGTTTGGCCGTTGCCAGCTTGGTGACTTGATGACACTGGTGGATCCTACGGGCTTGAAGGCAGCAGCAGTTGTGAGGCTGGCCACCCCTGGCCTGCTGGAGCTTGGGCTTTCCAGAGTCTCCGGCATGCTCCGAGTTGAAGCTGCTGATGAAGCCAATTGCTGAGAAGGCTCCTGAGAATTACTGTAAAGGAAAGCAGGAAACGGTTTTGGTGAGAGCATAGCAATCTAATGAGCAATGACCCTTTCTTTTCCAAATCTATTGAATGTTTAAGGAAAACAAAATATTAATCAATTTAAAAAGTTCTAAAATCACAACAGGGATTGCTTCTCTTTGAAACAGAAAAAAAAATGTAAAGAAAAAGAAGTGGCTTTTTTTTTTTTTTTTTCCCTTTGGGAACTCTCTTTAAAAGGTTTACCATGAGAGAGTGGGCTACTGAAAAACATAGAACCAATTTCTTTAAATGATAGGAATTGCCCATCTCAACATTTCAGAAAAACCATCTATATTAAAATAATACATTACTGGAGAGCCCCTCATAAGCTCTATGAAATGGCATCCATGTTTCCCCTTCTGCACATTCTTCTGGTATTTTATGAACTGTTTCCTGATACCTCACCAGTTACTATTTTCACTTGCACGCTCACTCATTCAGTAAAACCTAAACCCTACTCTACTGCCAGATGTTACACCATGCATACAGGAATAAACAAGAAGCAACATACCCTGCCTAACATGATATGTCCTGTATTCTGGATTCCTAACACTAAGAAGAAAAGATTCTAGCCTACCATTATTTTCTCTTAACCAGAGTTATATGCTTAACAGAAACCTTATCTCTGCTGGTTCCGGTTTGGTTTAGAAAATCATATGACTTTTATTATCACTTTTTATTTACAATTTTACATAGAACATCTCCAAAGGAAGTAGCAATTTGAGGTGGCCCAAACTATAAAATACAGGCTTTGAAATGACAAAATATGATAGTGGTTATTTTTCTAAAATGAAATATAATAATAATAATAACAAAACAATACTTCCTACAGCTAAACTTTTCAGTACTGGTAGCTTAAATAAATCTATGCACAGAAACTCTCTTCCTTCACTAACTGAAACTGATAGCTGGAAGAAAAGACTTATAAAGATAAGGTACTATATTAATGTCTTTAGTAAAATAAATATCCTCAAATTATAAGTAAAGATTTAAGTAAAGATTACTTCAATAAAAAGAATTTTCAAATTCAATTATGTGTACTATACTACCAAATGAACCCTTCTGGCATCTAATTTGCCCAATTCCTCTTGAATCTCTCCTGACACCTAATGCAGCAGATATGTGACTGCCTAACCTTAGGCATATAGGAACTTGACTGGTAAACTGTCCCCAACAGTGAAATAAAACTTCCTCTCAAAGACAACAGTGGCTTACCATGCCTCAACATTTTTTTTTTTTTTTAATTAAAAACAATCTATACCATACAGATACTTTCTTTCTGAGACTTTGGAATTCTGATGCGTATAACAAGCAATTACTAAAAACCTTAGGTACTTAGACTCTGACCGGCTTATCTTGTAGATAACACTTGGTGCAGTTTGCCACAACTCCTTATTGAAGGAATTAAGGACGTCCCACAAGACTCCACTGGGAGAAGACTCTTGGAAACCTGAGCCTTATTTCTTACAGGCGTGTCCCATGCACCTTTTTCCTTTATTGATTTTGTTTTGTATTCTTTTGCTATAGTAAATCTTAGTCATGAGTTTAACTATATACTGAGTTGTGTAGGTCCTTCTAGTAAAACATGAAACCCGGGGTAGTCCAGGGGCACTTCTGATATTAAACAATTTTGAAAAATCATATTAAAGATACTTTAACTTTCTTGAAATATTGTACCGTATTCTTTTTAATTGGTGCATTATAATTATACATAATAGCAGGATTCATTATGCCATATTTGTACATGGACATAACATAATTCCATTGAACTCATTTCCCACCACCCTTAACTCTTGTGCTTACTCTTGTGCTTGCAAATTCTAGTGTAACAGAGTCAGAGCCATCATCTTTGACTATTTCTGATCAGGTTAATGAGAAACTTGAACATGCTTGCCGTTAAAATAGACTATACAATGAAAAACTTACAGTACTTTTTTTTTTTTTTTTTTGTACTAGGGATTGAACCCAGTGACACTCTACCACTGAGCTACATCTCCAGCTCTTTTTCATGTTTTTTTAAATTTTGAGGCTGGATCTTGCTAAGCTGCTCAGGCTGGCCTTGAATTTGTGATCCTCCTGCCTCAGCCTCCTTAGTTGCTGAGATTATAGGTATGCATCATTACACCTAGCACTTTGATTTTTATCATACATAAAAAGTCTTTGGGGCTGGGGATGTGGCTCAAGCAGTAGCGTGCTCGCCTGGCATGCGTGCGGCGCTGGGTTCGATCCTCAGCACCACATACAAATAAGGATGTTGTGTCCGCCGAAAACTAAAAAATAAATATTAAAATTCTCTCTCTCTCTCTAAAAAAAAAAAAGTCTAAAATTATACTCTTAATGGGAATGTTGAACACTATTATCAGTAAAGGCAACATAAAAAGCATTAATGGAAAGAAGCAAAAACATCATTGATTAGTTGTTAAATTGACACCTTTTAAAAGTTTTGTGATAAATTATTTTTCTTCTCCAAGCCTCAGTTTCGTACACTTCAAATGAGGATAGTACCTTGCTGGCTAGATTCCCATGAGACTTTGCTGTCCATGTACAAATTTACCACAATGAATCCCACTTTTATGTTTAATTACAGTTCACTAATTAAAAAAAAAAAAAGAAAGAAAGGGAGACCAACAGAGTATAGGAAGGAGATCAGGGGAGAAAGGGGAGAAAAAGGGGAGGTACTTTGGAATAAAGTGATCAAATCATGTTATTTGCATGCACAAATAAGTCACAATGAATCTCACTATTATGTGTAATTATAGTATACCAAAAATCATTAAAAAAGATTTCCATGAGGCTTAAATGGGATAATTATATAAAAGTATTTAGCCACCTCTAAGGCACAGAATGTGGGATTAACACATGAAAAGGATAATTAATGTATTCAAATAATACAATTAAGACTTATTTTCAATATTTTTATAAAATAATTTTACATGTGTATGTGTGGTGCTGGATTGACTCAGGGCTTTATACTTGCTAGGCAAACATTCTACCACACAGCTACATCCCCAGACCATAACTAAATAATTTCTGAAACATACAACAGAAGTAATTTTCATTCTAGGATTAAATTATTCATTTGGATTTGACAAAATAAAAAACCCTAATAATCTAAATAGTCATAGTTCCAAGGAAAAAATTTATGACCAAGCAATACTAGAAATTATAAATGAAACAAAAGTTACAAACTGAAAATAACAGTTTTAATGTTATATGAAGAAATCAGAATTTAATTCCAGGAGAGTTGCCAAACTTTCTTAGAAGAGAGTAACCAGGATAACAGGAATTCAAAGCCAAGCCTAATGGATTCTGGTTGTGAGGATTGGTAATACTGGCCCAGGGTATTAAAAAAACTCAAGAGAAGCATGAGCACAATCCTCGTATCTACCATGTGGGTTCACTCTATGCAGCTACCTTCTCTTTGCCTAATGCCAGTGAGTCAAATCTACAGTTGAATAGATTTGGTTTGATAAAAGGAAGTACTTCCTAATATGTAAAATTACCCAAAGGAAAACATTTGTTCCTAAGGGTGCCTTTCATGAAAGCCCTGTCACCAGAAAGTATGTAAGCAGAGCATGGAACCATTAAAAAGGAACAGATGGACCATTAAGAAGGCAGAGGGCTAAGTTACAGCTCAGCTTGGCATTCAAAGCCTTCTAGGCAAAGTGACAATTGATCTGCCCAATTATAACTATCTCTCTGTCACAGAAACTGTATTCTGGCCATCTCCATTCTCTGCCCCAAATTTTACATTTTCCAGGCATTATACACAATAGGTACTTCTCCCACCCCTCGGTATCCATAGAAATTCTATTTATAATAAATAGAATAATAACACCCATCTTGCACTTATATTAAGTGCTCCATATTAAGCAATTAATGTATTATTTAACACTCAAGTTTCTAGAGGTAGAGACACTCCTTTTAATTCATGGCATTTATTAACCGTATGACATATAATTTTACATTGATTTGTAAAAGATGTTTTAAAAATTATCATTAACAATAACTTCCTTATGTATCTTGTCTCCTCCCTTACTTATAAACTACCTGAGGTTAGGGGCTTTTTTGCGACTTTGGGCATATTACTTAATACTAGTAAATTTCCTCATCTTTAAAATGTTATTAAAATACTATCTTTATTCCAAGGTTACCGTAATTAAATAAAATACTAAATAATAAACATCAAGTGCTTATTGGCACAATGTCCAATGCACAGTCTATGCTCCAAAAATGAGGGACTATTATTTCTACATCCTGAAATACCTGTCTAGTTCAGTGGTAACAAGATTAGTGATAAATACATTTACTAAATTAACACTCCTCATGTAACAATTCTGCTTCTAAATGTAGTCTGTGGATAGTTTTAAATCTAGGATCTTGATCCCAGACACAATTTTGCTTCCTCAATTCAATTTTAAATAACATGATATTTTCTAAAATTCCCATGGGATAAGTAATCACATAAGCTTAAAAATATTTTAATTTTGGTTATATCCTTTGTACATAAATTGGTATATATTCTCTCCCAATAGGCCTGAGATGTTTAAATCTATATTCTTTAGCTATAAAGGGCTTAAAGTAGATTATAAAGAATCCATAAAAGTACAGGTTATAAGCAAAAAAGTTTATGTTTAAATTCACAATTAATGAGAGGCTGACTTTCTTTTGGAGAAACAGATCCCTAATTATTTAAAACATTTAGCATAGTAATGGATGAATCTTAGACTTTGTCTTTATTAATATTAGACTTTATCTGTCACTCATCACATATCTAAATATATGGTGCCTCACTTTAAAAATTTACCATGTCTTTTTTCTAATTTTTAACTACTGCCTGCTATTTAAAGAAAATACATAAATATTAGGTATGGTGTGCTATAGATGAAAGAATAATTAGGACAGTATTGGCAATACTGTTTTATTTGGGAGGCAAATGTTAGTAACCACTGGTAGCAAAACAGCCTAAACTTAGTAACTAATTTGTTAATGGAGTATGGCATTGTTACCTAGATTGCTGTCTTATTTCTGAACTCATGATTCAAATATATTTTTTCAAAATTTAAATTATTTAAGGTGCACCAACTTCTATGCAAAATAAAATTCTTTCTAAAGGATTCTAGTAAGAAAATCAGTATAAATTTCATAAATATTTTTGGTTAATATCACAGATACTAAGAATTAAATATGGTCATTTTAACTAGTCTGCCAAAAAATCAAAAACTTAAATGAAATAATAAATTAATATGAGTTCTAAAGTACAGTTTTTGATTCCAAAACTGAAAATGGAGAAAAATATACTAATAGAGAAAGCAAAGGATTCTTTTCAAAACTGAGCCAGTGAGGAAAAAAGAAAAAGGAATAAAAGTTAACTTTCAGTGTCAGCAATCTGATTTATCTTGAGTTTATATTCTTTTCTCATATTTGTTTAACTATTACAACAAATAAGTTCAGTTACAAATTGAGAACATTTTGGGAGGTGGCACAACATGTAGGGGGGCCGAGTGGAAGGAAGTTAGTTCACTGTGAGTCCTTTCTCTCTTTCTTCTCTCAAGTTTCCTGCTGCCATTTGTTGAGGAGTTTCTATTGCCATGCACATCCCACTGTGATGTTCTGCCTCACCACAGGCCAAAACTCCATGAAGCCAGCCCACCATAAACTAGAATCTCTGAGACCATGAAATAAAATAAACTTCTCCTAGTAAGTGTTTATCTCAGATACTTATCATAGAGCTGTAAAACTGACTTACACAGCATTTCCCAGATATGGTGAAAATTAAGTTGCTTTTTCAAGGAAAACCTTCATGTTTAAGAACTAATAAGATAGTGGCCAATTAAAATCAAATTGTTATTTTTTTTTCCAAAAGGTATGTCTTATTAAACATTAGATTATTCTAATACAGTTATGTCCATGCAATAAAAGACAGGATTCCACCATAATATAAGTACCGTCACAATTATTCATAATTTCATAAGCAAATATCAAGTGTACTAATGAAAGATGTCACAAACGATTAAAAGATGAGTTAATAGTCATACAAAATAACATGCCTGTGTATTAGCACTACATCGAAATTACAGTTAATTCAAATTTGGCTACAAATCAGGTCAGGGGTTTTCTCATTTAGTCTGTTAATGTGGTGGTTAAGTGTCGGGGAAAGTAGTGTCTTTACCAGCAAAACACCACTTGCCAAATCCACTCCCACAGTACCTTGTTTGCTTAACATGGACAGAGCTGGTGGATCTCCTGCAGGACTGGAGATGGGAAAAAGCTAGAGGCTTGAAAACAGGGCTGATGCAAAGTGCATCCAGCAGAGAGCAATAGTTTTCAGGACTGGAGAGCCTGGCAAGCATTTAGAAAGATTTTTAAGTTAAAAAATTGCACTACCAAGAGCAAAAAGTAGTTTTTTTAGGTCTATGATCTAAAATATTTCCTTTGAGAGTAAGTGAGTGGAGGAGAAAGAGGGAAAGGAAGCACTAAGCAGTGAGAGCATAAAGGAAGGGCCATGAATGCTCTTACTCATTAATATAAAATTAAATATGTTTTCACCAAAATCGAGCATAACAATATTTTATTTTATTATTAAAAAAAAGTTGAGGGGGTATCCGGGATTGATTCCAAGGGTACTTAAACCCTGAGCTCCTTTTATCCCAGCCCTTTTAATTTTTTTTATTTTGAGACAGAGTCTCACTAAGTTTCTTAGGGCCTCGATAAATTACTGAGGCTGGCCTTGAACTTGAGATCCTTCTGCCTTAGCCTTCCAAGCCATTGTGTGCCGCCACACCTGGCAAGACAATCTTTTAGAAAGCATTTACACTATGAAGACTACAGAAATTATATAAAAATAGAACATAACAAAATCATACAAAAATTTTTTACCTTTTTAGGGTGGGAGGAGGAAGGGGTGCTTTGAAAAGTTGTTAGGCTTTCATTCACCCCCCAATGGTTTGGGGAGAAGAAACATCAATAAAAACTTATGTCACATTTCATTCTGTTTCAAATATAAAAAATGAAAATTGTAAACACCCTAAAGTCAACAAGTACATGACAAGTGAGAAATATCATACATAAACAGTAGCAATGGAAAGAGATAAAAAGATGATTTTTTCAAACAATGCTAACAAATACCATGGGCTTTACCCACAACTCAGATAAAACATCCACTGTACCATGAAGAGCTCAGAGCAGAGCTGTGGCTGTTCCAAATGAACAATTCTCTGAAGCAGACGAGGCCACATCAGACAGACACTACACATGCAGTTAGTTCTACCTGGTTTTTGCAGCAATGACAGCAGACACGGTAGCAGCTGCACTGCTCAGAGCTGCAGCACTGTATCTAGCAGGAGAGGAGAAGGAGGAAAAATTTCGAGAACCTTCCAAAGAACCTTCTACATATCTTGTGGAGCTGCTTAAACTGATAAGTAAGAAAAGAAAAAAGATAGGAACACAAAAATAAAGTGAGAAGAGGTAGCAGAATAAACACAAGATAGGAACTGCACTATATTAATATTTAGGTATTATAAAAGTACACAAAGTCAGAGGTGTAATAGGAGCTTGAGTCATTTATTTACTGTGGCCATGATTTATCTAAGAAATTAAAATCTCAGGTAGATTCTTACATTAAACTGTTTTTTGACATAGGAATGCTCTTGAATGTTTACTGTCTCTAGTTTGATTTAAAATTAAAACCATCTAACACACATTGAAGACTAACTTGCAATAACTAAGTAGAAAATAAACCTAAACATAAAGTTGAATTTCCATAAGCAGCGAGAGAAAGGTAAGTGGATTTTCCCAAAGAGTCCTTATATCAGGAATATCACCTTATAGATGCATACCAATAACATGACAATTTAAAGAGACTTCTCTGTTTTCAGGAAAAACAGGTACACCTGGCTGCCTGTTCAGAAGCATCAATATACAATTTCACAAACAAGAAATAACTGTTTAAGGTATTGGGAACAGAGTTCCTTTTTTTTTGTGTGTGGTACTGAGGATTGAACCCTGGGGTGCTTAACCACTGAGTCGTATCCCCGGCCCTTTTTTATATTTTATTTAGAGATAGGGTCCCCTAAATTGCTTAGGGCCATGCTAAGCTGCTGATGTTTAGGCTTTGAATACATGATCCTCCTGCCTCAGACTTCCAAGCTGCTGGGATTACTGGCATATGCCATCATGCCTGGCAGGAGCAGAATTCTTTAGGGAGGGCAGGCACCTTTGTAAAAATAAACAGTAGTTACAGTGAACTTGATCAAGACATCAATTTTTCTGCAATTTCACATTTATATTTTCAGTTAGCTCTGAAAAGATTTTTAAACACTGGTATACAATTTCATCTTCAGAACCTGTATCACTTAAAATAATAATTATTTTCCCTTGGTCTCTTAGACAAGGTTATATACCTGAGCAGGAATTAACGTTCAACATTAGGACTGCAATGGTTTTAAAATTGGTAATAAAAATTGAGGGCTGGGGTTGTGACTCAGAGGTATAGTGCTCGCCTAGGATGCATGAAGCACTGGGTTCAATCCTTAGCACCACATGAAATAAAATATATTGTGTCCACCTATAACTAAAAAATAAATATTAAAAAAATCACAATTGAGAATTTAAATTACACAGTGTAAAACTTATCTCTCTTCTTTCAAGTATAATTTATTAATGAAGAACATCACCATACTGTGAACACTTTTTTCAGAAGTTTGTGACAGTGGTTATCCAACACAAAGTAATCATGCACATGCCAAACTTAATACAGGTTAATGAAAGCTCACACATCAGAAACTGAAAGGGCAGACATAAATCTTTTCTCCCTATATTTTATAAAGCTGTTGTTCTTGGTTCCATACAACTTTACAAACCATTGGAAGAAAAATTAAAGGAACAATCTATTTCCAAAAAAATTATACATAACTGTTCATGTCTGGATGCCCCAGTGGCACTATCAGTTAACTGCACGGTACTTATACAGAATTATTCATGTGTAATTTTTGCATGTATTCATTAAACTGAAGGTATGGTTAGGTTTTAACAACTGTCATGAATGGCTAGAAAAGAGAGAAAGGAAAGAAGCTATCGATGGCAGTGTCAGGTAATATGAATGTTAAGTGACATTACCAAGAGATGCAATTTTTAATTAATTAATTAATTAACTTTTTTGATGAACTGGGGACTGAACTCAGGGACACTCTCCCACTGAGCTATATCCTCAACCCTTCCCATTTTTTATTTTGAGACAGGGCCCCCCTAAGTTGCCCAGGCTGGCCTTGAATATGTGATTTTTCTGCCTTGGCCTCTGGAGTAGCTAGGTTACAGGTGTGCAACACTGTGCCACGTGATTTAACTTTTGAGTTTTTGAATCACTCTGCATCTTTGAGGCAAGGGTTACCTGTGTGTGGAAAATAATGGTGAATAATAAAAACTAAAAACTTGGGCTAATAAAAAGTCATATAAAAATATATCAGCTGGGGGCTGTGCTTGTGGCTCAGCGGTAGAATGCTCGCCTAGCACATGCAAGGCGCTGGGTTCGATCCTCAGCACCACATAATAATAAATAAAATAAAGGCAACTACCTAGGACATGTAGTTGCTACTTTAAGAAGTGTGGCTACTTGTCTACCAATATTTAACACCTGAGGAGTCACAGGTGGGTGAGGTTCACTCTTTTATAGTTGTCTAACTATAACTAAACAAAATTAAAAAAAAAAATCAGCTAAATTATCCTGTTCCAGGAAGAAAAAAGGAAACTTATGAATTTACGTCATCATATTGTGTCACAAATAATAATATAAAATGATTTATTCAGTGGAGTCTGGCAGTATCTTATAAGCACTATTATTTAACTAAATATACTTAGAATATGTCTGAGAGCTTGGGATCATATGACAACCTCTCTTTCTCTCTTTTAGAGTTAAAATCTCTAATTCAGAAAAGCAGACCTATGGTAATCTCAAAAGTTGCCCTTGCAAATCACCAAGTAAAGCAATAAAAGACACCAATTTCCAGATTATATATTAGAAGTTAAAACCAAACCACAATATATATGCAAAATATAAAATCAGGGTGAAACAGTGTTCTGAGGCCAAGTGCCAAGTGTTCTTATCTACATGTTAAAGATGTTAGTTCTGCAATTGATGATCACCTTTTCTTTTTCAGTCAAACAGTTTTAGTATTTAGGTTCACCACCAGCACTGAAATTTAGACATGCCAAGAAGGAAGACTCTACCTAGGACATGTAGTTGCTACTTTAAGAAGGGTGGCTACTTGTCTACCAATATTTAACACCTGAGGAGTTGCAGGTGGGTGGGGTTCACTCTTGGGTAGATCTTCTAGAGAACTGTCAAACCTAAGTTTTCAAAAGTAAAATAAACAAAGCAAAGGAAACATTAACAAACAATACAGGAGGCATTCATCATCTGTAGTATCTCTTAAGAGTATACTATAATGTTCAATCCTAAGAATACTGCTGATTTTTTTAAACTTCATTATTCTGCAAGAGGTTAAAACTAAAATAACATCTCCTCCAACACAAAGTATGGGCTATTCCCCTTCCAAAGCCTTTAACATGGCAACTTCCACTTGATAAAAGACAGTGCTTAAAGGGAGAAAAGACGGTAATTCTTATTTGCTGAATGAGAATACTTTTAAGAAAACTTAGGGTCCAACAAATGAATTAAGTTGTCCAATGCCATTCATACAGTAATAGTCAGATGAAATTTGCCTGTACTATTTCCACTACATAACACTTTCTGCATCTTTTGGTGCAGCTGCCTGACATGTGTCCTTTCAAGTCAAAATGTTGTTTTTGCAGACCTGAAATTACAGGGATGTTGTTTGTCTTGATGTTAACAAAGCACTGTATCCAGTCACACAGCAAATGGTCATAAGCAATTGTGGTGCTTTTTTTTTTTTTTTTTTTAAACTTTGTCTGACACCTGTACCAATTTTTCTTTAGAATGCCAGAATTAAAATTTAGAACTCTAATTAAGCTAAAAAAAAGATGAAAAATTCAATATCAGATTCAAAGGAAGGAAGCACCAAATTTAATATTTGGGGGGAAAATCAAATATGAAAAAAATAACTTTTTATGCTAGGATATATAAAGAACTCAAAAAGCTAAACACCACAAAAACCAAATAACCCAATCAATAAATGGGCCAAGGACCTGAACAGACACTTCTCAGAAGAGGACATATAGTCAATAAACAAATATATGAAAAAATGTTCATCATCACTAGCAATTAGAGAAATGCAAATCAAAACTACTCTAAGATTTCATTTCACTCCAGTCAGAATGGCAGCTATTATGAAGACAAACAACAATAAGCGTTGGAGAGGACATAGGGAAAAAGGTACACTTCGTACATTGCTAGTGGGACTGCAAATTGGTACAGCCAATATAGAAAGCAGTATGGAGATTTCTTGGGAAACTGGGAATGGAACCTCCATTTGACGCAGCTATCCCTCTCTTAGGTCTATACCCAAAGGACTTAGAAACAGCATACTACAAGGACACAGCCACATCAATGTTTATTAGCAGAACAATTCACAATAGCTAAACTGTGGAACCAATCTAGATCTAGATGCCCTTCAGTACATGAATGGATAAAGAAATTGTGATATATATATATATATATATATATATATATATATATATACATACATACATACAATGGAATATTACTCAGCAATAAAAGAGAATAAAATCATGGCATTTGCAGGTAAATAGATGGTGTTGGAGAAGATAATGCTAAGTGAAGTTAGCCAATCCCCGCCCCCCCCCCAAAAACAAATGCCGAATGTTTTCTCTGATATAAGGTGACTAACTCATAGTTGGGTAGAAAGGGGAGCAAGGGAGGAATAGAGAAACTCTAGATAGGGCAGAGGGATGGGAGGGGAAAGGAGGGGGCAGAGGTTAGCAAGGGTGGTGGAATGTGATGGACATCATTATCCAAAGTATATGTATAAAGACATAAATTGGTGTGAACATACTTTATATACAACCAGAGATATGAAAAATTGTGCTCTATATGTGTAACAAGAATTGTAATGCATTTCGCTGTCATTTATTTTTAAAAAATCAATAAAAAAATAGAATGGGCCAGTCATATTAAACTGACTTTTAAATTGGAAAACTAACACAAAGATAAAGAAATAGAAAAGGAGATCATAAGATCTAAAAATTCTAATTTTTCATTTATAATAGGTCTTACCTTTACTTAAGTGTTGAAAAATTTAAGCAATTCAAGAAAAATGTTATGGTGGAACTAAAGTATCATTTAAGAGGTAGACAGAAAAAGTTAAAAGAATAAGAATTATCTACAAAATGAGTCAGCAAACAATGGCTTAAAAGCCAAATACAGCCCACCATCTGTCTATGTATGGCTTATGAGCTAAAAATGGTTGTCATATTTTAAAATGGTTAAAAAAAAATAAAAAGAACATGTCCTATTATTTCCAACATGAACAACATATGACATTCAAATTTCTTTTTTTTTAAATTTTTTAGTTTTAGTTTTTAGTTGTTGATAGACTTTTATTTATATGTGGTGCTGAGAATCAAACCCAGTGCCTCACACATGCCAGGCAAGTGTGCTATGGCTGAGCCCCAGCCCCAGCCCCAGCCCCGACATTAAAATTTCAACATGCATAAATAAAGTTTTTTTGAAACACTGATGTACTCTTTTATTTAAAATCCTATGACTATTTCACACTACCCAGAGATTACTGCACATTACATGGCTTACTATCTGGAACTTGACAGAAAAGAAAGTTGCTGAGCTTTGTTCTAGAGAACAACTTCCCAACACAGTTATCAGAGTTAACTTCTAAAATATAAATCTTGTTGTGTCTGTTCCTTAGACCTTCTGGTACTGCTATATGGATAACTATGATCTTCGGCTACCTGTTCTTCATTTGTTCTTCATTCACGGAGCTCTTTCTTTCCCTCTCTCTTGCTCCCGTGCATCTGGTCTTTCATCTCTTCTCAAAACAGGCCACACTTCTTCCCACCTCAAGGTCTTTGCAGAGTCTACTACTTCTCATTTTCAAAACCCCTCTCTCTATCACACCTTCACTGCACCAATTCATAAGCATCCTCTGGCTCAGTTCAAATGCTGCTTTTTCAATGAGGTACCTCTGCAATTCCCCAAATCACCCACATTTGTCCCTGCCATATGCTTTCATGGTACTCTGTCTGTTCTTTTCTTGATAGAATTTGTCATTATTGTCATTATATAATTTGTGTGGCTATTTAAATTCAAACTCCCTCTGTAGACTAGAGGTTCCCTGAGGTCAAGGGTCATGATATTTACTGATATAAATTAAATATAATACAATGCTCACCATAAAGAAAACAAATAAATATTAACTAAATGCATAAGTGAAATTTATTGTTTTCAAATACAGAACTCATGATATTTGTATATTTTCTTAGAACATATTTATACCTTCTAGAATGTCACTCTACAGACTAAACTTGTATTATTGTCTAAGTAAGGGAGAATGTGTGATCAACCAACGAAATGACCAGAATTAAAAAATACATGAATAACAATATCCCTTAGAAAATAAAAAAAAATCTTTTTTTAAACATTAAATTGTACACTTTATTTATTTATTTATTTTGAGAGAGAGAGAGAGAGAGAGAGAGAGAGAGAATTTTTAAATATTTTTTATTCTTTAGTTTTCGGCGGACACAACATCTTTATTTTTTGTATGTGGGGCTGAGGATCGAACCCAGTGCCACGTGCATGCCAGGCGAGCGCACTACCGCTTGAGCCACATCCCCAGCCCCATACTTTATTTATTTTTATGTGGTCCTGATAATCCCAGCAGCTTGGGAGGCTGAGACAGGAGGATCACGAGTTCAAAGCCAGCCTCAACAATGGTGAGGCACTAAGGAACTCAGTGAAACCTGTCTCTAAATAAAATGCAAAATAGGGCTGGGGATATGGCTCAGTTGTTGAATGCCCCTGAGTTCAATCCCTGGTATACCCCCTGCCCCAAAAAAGAAAGAAAAATTTAAAAATCATTGATATTTTAGGAAAAAAAAACTATAAATAATCACCAAAATCTACATATTGACAAATAATGAGGAGAGGAGAAGTTTTAAAAGAAGGAAGCTGAAAAAGTTAAGTCTTGCAATATTTCCATGAACTATGATGATTGGAAAAATTTAAGTACTACCTGAGAACAGAGTTCATATATTTCATGAAATAGTTTTAAAGCCAGATTTCCAAGTTTCTAAACAAATGTACTTGGGAGGTTTCCCATGTGCTATGCACACTGATTACCTATTTGTTACTTAGCCAGTCTCTAAAAATACTAGACTTATGACAAAATCTCAAACTTCTTTATTTAATATGGAACAGACATCAACATCTATTCTTATTCTGACATTTCCTAATATTTACTCCTTTTAGGGTTAGAAGAAGCTCTGATTAATAACATGTCTGCAGCAGCCAAACTTTCTGCTTTGTCTATTGCTTAAGTGAGTTTTCATTTCTCACCAGGGAGAAATATGCAGGCTTTCTCCTTCTCAGACATGTGTGCAGAATTGGGCTTGCAGCCTTTTGGCCTGCTTTTCTAATGAAAAATGACTTAGGAGAAATGAGCAAAAAATTATTTGTTTGCTGTGTCTTTGTCTGCACTGTTTTCTTTTAAACATGGACCCATACTCACAATGTGTTCAGGCAAACCAGCCATGAGGCTATTCATTTACCATTATTATCATCCTCCAGGACCAAATGAGTGGAATTCTTTCTATTCCCCAGTCCTAACAATTGTTAAATTATAACATCCTTATGCTATGTACTCCATTCTTCCATTATCCTCAAGTGTCTTGCTATGGTTTGTATCTGGGATGACCCCCAAAGTCCAGTTGAAAGCATGGTCCCCAATGCAGCAAGGTTCAGAGGCAGGGCTTTCAGGCAATGATTGGATCATAAGGGCTCTCACCATCAAATGGGTCAATCCACTGACAGCTGAATAGACTACTGAGAGGTGGGATCTAGGCTGGAGGAAGTAGGTCACTGGAGGCATGCTTTAGAAGCATTTATCTTCTTCCCAGCCTCTCTTACTCTCTTTCTGCTTCCTGGGTGCCATGAGTTGGCGACTTTTCCTCTGTCATGCCCTCACGCATATTCTGCCATGTTCTATCTCACCTCAGGCACAAATCAATGGAGCTAGCTGAACATGGACTGAATCCTCTGAAACTGTGAGCCAAAATAAATTTTTCCTTCTCTAAACTGTTCTTGTCAGGTATTTTGGTCACTGTGACATAAAGCTGTCTAGCACATGCCTCAAGTGACCTCTCTCTCCAGCACTGGATGTTCCATATCCTCATCCCAAAATGCTACAGTTTCTCTTAAAACAACAATAAACTACCTTTGCTTTCTATTTACCTATTCCCCTAAAATAGTCAAACTGAAATAATAGTACACTAACCCACCTGTCACACTTCAACCACCTCAACTACCTCATGCCCCCCAAAACCATATTCTTGTACAGGTCACTAATGGCCTCTAAATATGATTGACAATTTGTTTTTGTCGTTTTTTTTTTTAATTGTAGTAAAAACCACATGACACAAAATTTGCTATCTTAACCATTTTAAGTGTATAGTTCAGGAGTATTAAATATGTTCACATTATTGTGAAAGAGAACTCCAAAACATTTTCGTTGTGCAATTCTGAAACACCATACCCATTAAACAACAAATTCCTTTTACCTTCCTCCCCTGGAACTATCCAGTAATTACAATGGAACCATCCAGTATTTGTCTTTTTGTGTGCATTCCTCACGTTGCTGTCTTAGTAACTGACCTAAATGATTGCTCCTTTTATTTTTGTCTTCTGTGCCATGATCTATACACTTGCCTTTTTAAGCAATAAGTTGCTAGCTATTCTTTATTCTCAGAGTTTTCTGTCCTTGACCTGCTTTCTCTGTATTCTGCTATCACTGGTAGCAAACAATTGTATTCTTTAATAGCCTTAAACATTGTTTATTTACTAGTGTCCCAGGTTTATAACTCTAGCTTACCTCTCTCCTACAAGCAGCACCCATATTTTGGATTTCCTTCTTTAATTATTTTATTAGCTGTCTTAGAGCATATAAGTGAATTATTTTCTCAAAAAACTTCTAAGACCTTTCCTGAAATACAGTCTTTCAATTGACATATTTACTATTCCTAAAAACCGGTAAGAAACCTTTTACCTCTAATACCTTTCTCTCCCCCTAAAGTTATTCATCATCATGTCCCAATCATTCCACCTCAAAATTTTAATTCGAATCCATCTGTCTGTTCCATATCATTGCCACCACTCTCTCTCATCTAGACTATTCAAAGCACTCACTAATACCTGTGTTTTAATAATTGTCTATCTGGTCTCTTGCTTTCCCTCTTGCCAAATCCTGCCCCATCCAGCTTCTGTGCTATCTGGTATGGCTTAGTGTAGCCATAGTGCCCTAAGAAAAAAGAAAAGTATACTTTACCATATCACTCTTTTCATTAAAACCTTGCAATAGATTCATACTATAGTTAAGATAATATCCAAAATCCTTAGCATGCTATACAAATCCCAAATACCAGAATGACTTGAAGATCTACTTCTCAAGTATCTTTCTATATCAATCTTACCTTTATTCACTAAACTCCATTCAAGTAGATCAATTTTTCAATGTCCTAAACAAAGTTTTTTCATAATTCAGGATCTTATTCACTAGTAATGATTGTATTAATTTTATTTTAGTGTTTAACTTATATATAGAAATTGTATTTGAATAATGAAAGATAATATTTTCCTATCATTCAGTATGTAGAAGGCACATATAATCCTTCCCATAAACTCATAATGTAGGTACTAGAATTGTCCCCAGTAATTTGCTAAAGTGATTACTTCAGTGTATGGTAGACCCAATAAACTGGTAACCATGGTAAGAATAGATTCAGTGGATTGGAGAGAATAGAAACTAGGTTGCAGAATATGAAACATTTTTATCAGTAATAAAATTTCTATACCTTAATTTGCCTCAAATGGATTTTAATGGAATTATGTTCTATCCCCACATGACAAGTTTTTAATAAAAGGAAAAAATTCACAAACCTTAAAATATGTATTTTATAGCAGATAAAGAAGGGAACAAGAATAAATTGTCCTCAATATTTTCACTCTTCCATAAAGCAAACTTTCACACAGAAATATTGCTAAAGCAGAAACTAAAAATATATCAGGGTCATAGCTGAAGTCTGTTCTTTTGGGGTTCAGTGACACAGGAGAGCTATTTACTTTAGCCAAGCAAATTGCCAGTCATCTCAAAAAATGAGTATCTTCTACAAGCTTCCTCATAATAAATATGGTGAGTGTGTTCACTCATAACTATGATCTTCCTTCTGGAAAATAAAATCTACTAAAACTCAGGTGTAAAGTTCTGGCACTCTAAACTACAGCTGAATTTATTAACTGATTTCAATGACTTCTGTGCTTTGCTTGTTGAGGTGCAAGGAGATTATGAGTTAGGGGCTAAAAGAGGGGTATGAAGTAAGTTAGCTGACATGAAAAAATACCACCCTAAATGAGGTTTACTTTGTGAAAGAAAAAGAAAAAAGATTCAATGAATTGGTGTTTTCTTTTTCTTTTTTGGCAGTGCAGAGATTGAATCCAGGTCCTCCAGCATAACAGGTACATGACCTACTATTGAGCTAATAGTCCTAGTCCCCCAAATAATTTTCCTATGAGCTTCCCACTAACCAAAGCAAAGACAGGAAGCCAAAATTGGATATTGCTGAATATCCAATTTGTTACTACATACTAAAGTCTGTGTCCCTCCAAAAATTGTATGTTGAAGTCCTAAATCCTTATGTGACAGTATTAGGAAGTGGGTGATTACATCATGTGGGCAGAGTCCTCATGAATGGGATTAGAGCTTTTTATTTTGGAGTACGTGGGACACAACTGAGGGTCTCAAGCATGCTCAGTAGCTGCTATACCATTGAGCTACATCCCCAGATTAGTCCTCTTAAAAAAGACACCTCAGAGAGCTCTTTGCCCCCTTACCCTTATGCACTCCTGGGAAGACAATGACAATTTATGAACCACAAAGTGGATCCTTAACCATCACTGAATCTACCAGAGTCTTGATCTTGGACTTCCCTGCCTCCAAACTGTGAAAGACAAAAGTTTAGTCTTTAAACCATTCAGCCTATGATATTTTTGTTATGACAGCCTGAACTAAGACATCTGTATTATGGGAAGAGTTTTCTCTTTTTTGATATATTCCATTTTCTCCTATCTTAACTCTTACATATTTCTGAGGTATTACCTAAAGGAGTTACCATTATTAAGCATCCAGTCTTAATATTTTGTGAATTCTAGTTACCTATATTACTCCTTCATCTCCACAGAGACAATGTTCTATGCGTTAGAAAGATAAGGGCAGGTAAAGATTTTAAACTGTATGTATAATAATATAATATGAAGATTTTAATGTAGAATAGCAACTTAAAACTCATTTGGAACAACCCCTTTAGTAACTTCAGGGTACTTATTTACCACTAACCTTAGCTCCTTTCACTCTGTGATCACGTGATCATTCCTATCAGCATTTTCAGAGATTTCTACTTGCTAAAAATAGCTTATTTCACATGAGTCAAAAAATTTGTTATTTTGTAGTTTTAACATACTATTATAAAAAGAATTTATGTAACATTCAGGATAAAAAGGATAAATGATGCATAATTCTATTTAATAGTGTTGTATCAATTTGTTATTTGAAAATATAAGTGAATTTGTCTGCCTCACATTCAATAGCCCACCTACTATGAATCCATGAAGAAGCCATGTCTTGCAAGAAACAGAAATCTAAAGTCAGGATTCTATTCTTACTGCTGTTATTAACTGCTGAAATTTTGGGTCTCATCAGCTTAAATTCTTTGCACAACAGAGGGAAGGGATTAGGTGGTTTCTCCTTAACAAACCTTTGGATCTTACTAAGAATAATTGATAAAATAAAATTTACAAAAAAAAGAATCCATGTCTTTTGAGAAAGTCACCACAGTACCTCACCAGTGTCCTGCCAACATTAGAGTACAATACTTTCTAGATAAACTTTGTGGATCAGATGTCCTAAATGTTCCCATTCAATCATTCATGGCATTCATTCATTCATTCAACAACAAAAATGTGTCTGAATTCCCACATTATGCCAGGCATCCTCACACCTTCTAGGCCCACTTTAAATTCCTCCCCTCATAGAGTTTGCATTTTAGTGCTCACCTTCCTGTAACGAACCTTAAAGATGAATCCTGTCCTGCTTTCCATCTCTGTTTACCTGCCACAACCACATGTGCCAATCCTTTGGATTAACCATCATCTCCTAGACTCTTTCTTTACTACTCTGTGCATCTCCTAATCCAATCAATATCTCACCCCTCTAACCCTCTATTATTCTACTATACTTTTTCTTTTTCTTTTTTGGGGTACCAGGGATTGAACTCAGAGGCACTCAACCACTGAGCCACAACCCCAGCACCATGCCCCCATTTTGTATTTTATTTAGAAACAGGGTCTCACTGAGTTGCTTAGTGCCTTGCTGCTTCAGCCTCCCCAGCCTCTAGGATTATAGGCATCCACTGCACCCTGCCACTTTTTATTCTTCTTCACCTTCTCTGCAGTCTTTTCAACAGAGGTTGACTTTTCTTTCATATTCCATTTTCTTATGGAGATGGAACAAGTGTCCCCTTCATTATTTTTTTTAATACCATCAGCCACTTTCCATCCTCCAAAATCCTAAGTTCTTACAGGCTAATGCAATCTCTCTATAGTACCCACTAAAGACCCACCTCACTGTCTTGTCTCTGTCTCATGCAGTTTGCTTTAGCACCTGCCTTCCTCTTTACCTCATTCCTACAATCTTTCTTGATGACTTCAATGTCATCATGTTAAATCATCAAGTAACCTACCAAATTCTTTGATTTCTTCACTTTGATGATATTATTTCCCTGAAGGCTAAGTCTTAGGTCTGGACCATTCCAGCCATGTACTCTCTAATTCATAACCTTCACTTTTCATAAACAAGTACAACACATCTGAAATCTAGATCTTAAATACCCTTCTTAGTCCTTTCCTCATTCACTTCTCTACCTCTTTATTTTATTAGCTTCTTTACTGAACTAAACTGACCCTTACCAAGTGAATCAATTCTTATCAAATTCAATAACATCAATTTTCTACTCTTCATCATCCCCCAATATTCCTACAATCCTGTCAGTTCTTCTAAAATTCAAATGTATTTAATGGTCTTAATCTTCATCAGTAACTCCATTGCTCAAGACACTGTCATTTTCTTGCCTTAAGTATAGGAATGCTCATTAATGGTCTCCTGCTTCCATTATTCCTCCCTTAAAAATAAATTTCCAAAGTATACGCAGAAATCTTTTAGAAACATGTCAGATGCTACTCTGGTAATCATAATCCTGTTTTAGGCTTCTCATTTAATTGGGAGAAGATTCTAAATTCCTTAACACAACCTACAAGACAATAAAGGCTACTTCTTCACTCAATCTTTTATCACTCTCTCTCTCTCTTATATGTCATGCTCCATTCATAAAAGCCATCTTTAAGATCCTTAAGCACACCAAGCTGATGCCTATCTTATGTTCCTGACACTTGCTGCTCCCTCTGTCTGGAGAATTATCTGTCCCATAGCTGCATGACTGACTCCTTCAGATCATTGCAGCTTAAATATCTGCTTTTTCCGTAACTAGTGTTGAATTATCCTCCCTTCATTACATTCATCATGTTGCCCTCTTTTTTTTTTTATAAAATACACCAAATAAAACTTATTTTTTCATGCATGTCTTCTAGACCAAGTCCATGATAACACCTTGACTTTGCTGTAAAGTGGCACCTAGAACAGTGAGTGGAACAAAAAGTAAGCAACTGTTGGGTTTAATTATTACATACAATCTACACAGCCAGTCCTGGGTATCCTACACATACCAAAATCTGAGGATGCTCAAGTCTCATATAAAATGCAATACTATTTGCACAAAACTTATTCACACCTTCCCATGTATTTCAAGTCATCTCTAGATTCTTTATAATACCTAGTACAATATAAATGCTATGTAAATAGTTGTTATGCTATACTGTTTGTGGAATAATGAGAAAAGAAAAGTTTGTACATACACTATACAGATGACTTTTTACAAAAAGATCTTTGGTTGGCTGAATCTCTCAATGAGAAACCCACAGATATAGAAGGGCCAACCCAACTAAACATGAGCAAGGACCACTGATAAACTATGCGGTCTGAAACTAAGAAAAATTGTTTGGGGAAAGATGACTATGGGTTTAGGTTAAGGAACCAGCTCATAATGTCAGCTAATATCAATTATTCACCTAAATGCCTCTGCTAACCTTACCTTTTCTTCCCCACTTATTGCAGAATAACAAAATGTTTTGAGCCAAACTACACATAATTATACTAAATTTCATTTTTTCCTTTTTTCACTAAATTTGATCCATTTTCTTACATTCTCAAAATATTTTTGAAGGATGATTTGGTTATAGTGCACGTATTGTATATCTTCTTGCCTCATCCTGCAAAATTAGGCAGCAGATTATAGTGGTATGTATCCAAGTCACTAATTGACCTTTCAAATAATATTCTTTGGTTAAACTCCTTTGACTTATTAAGAATCTAAAAACTTTATAATCATTGACCTCATTTCATTATAAGTTGAATATAATCAGCTTCTTTAGAATGTAATTCTGGGTCTTGGCAATTCTGCCTTTTCTCAGTACTCACTAGCCGTGTTTTTAAGAATGCCTTCTAGATGTTTTTTTTCAAGTGACCACAAGTTCAAACTAGTTTATGGTTTAGAAATTAACCTGTTTCCCCTTTTGAAAAGCAGTACTATATTTGCCTCTTCACATTCATTTTATTTCCCATTCTCTAGGATTAAAGAAGAAAAAAAAACCCATAGTGTTACTTAGTGAATCTCATTTGTAATTATTCTAAGTATTCTGGACTACAAATCATTGAATAAAAGAACTATTTAGAATTACTTTCTATCAGGACATCAATTCCCTCAAGATGCAAATCAACCAAAAATGTTTCAGTATTTGCATCTTGAATTTGGGTTATTTTGATTGTGTCTTTCAAAAAAGACCATTGATGTTTCACCATCACCATTGATAACACCACTTCTGTTTTTTACTTTCTTTATTTCCTAAATTAATGTTGTCTTGGTTGTTTAATATTTCATACTTGAAGAATTTTTCTTTTGGTGGTGGATGGGCATTTTCTCAACATCATGTGACGCTGCTCCAACATCCCTGCTAAGGGCTTCACTTATTTTAACAAATATTTGATACCATTGATATACTCTAAGGATAAGTCTGAATCCACCAAGTTTGTTTAAAAGTGTTGGATCTCTGTATTAAAACCTCAAATTCACCCACTGTCTAACCAATGATGATATACAGCTTCCTAGAGCCACTCAAGTTGTTCAGAAATTCATGTTCAAAATTTTCTTATTTTGAATTATATAATTATTGATATAAAGAATGAGTGTGTAACACTAAATCAGAAATTCCACAGTATTATCCTAGTTCTAACATATCCTGTTCAAATAAGTGAATTCACACTTTTCAACAGTAATTAAGTATGTCAACGAAAGTACTATTCTCAGGAAAAACTGAAGTGTAATAAGTACTTATGTTCAATAGATGGCGATGTTTATATTGCAGTCACCAACCCATAAAAACTTGAATAGTACAATCCAGAAAATGAAGGCAGATCAAATACAGATGTGCCATATTTTGCAACTGAAAAAAATTACTTGATTGTATATTCATTTTTCTTTAACCTGTGATATTATTTCTAGGTTGACCAACATATTTTGTGGAAATGTCTATGATGGTATCAGCTAAGAGATTCTCAAGGGCTATATTTTTTTAATTTTTTTTTTTTTTAATTAGGCTAGGGGCTGGGACTGTGTAACTCAGTGGTAAAGCGCTTGCCTTGCATGTGTAAGGCACTCAGTTTGATCCCAAGCACCACATAAAAATAAAGATATTGTGTGTCCATCTACATTTTTTTTTTTTTAATTAGGCTATGCTGTGGAAATATTAGTACCCTATCTTTTGGGAGCAAGTGTGATAGTTAATTCTCACCTCATAAAAATATTTGCAAATATAAGACCAGGGAATGGTTCCCACTTTTCTTATATAGCATATGAAGAATAGTAATTTTGGGAAATAACTATCTATGCAACTGACATATGTCTTAGTAAGGATATTTAAAAGTGACTTAAGATGTTTGTGAAACACAACAATAATGAAGACAAAGAATCAGGCAGCAAATTGTGTTTCTTCATCTATCTCTAAGGAGAGATAAAAAGGGTCATAAATATCTATGAACAAACTGAAATTTTATAAAACTCATAAATCAGTACGCTTGGAAATGTTTACGTAATTTCTCCTTTCTCAATTGCCAATGAATATACAAAAGCTGATAGGTTTTGGTTTAAGAAGTAACTTAAGATTTATTCTTAGAGTGCCAAAATTCCATTCTGATGCCCATCAGCTAGAAACCATGTGGACATTATTTAGTGCTATTGGACAGCTTATAAGAGTGTATTTCTGCTAGGTGTTGTGGTACACACCTGCAATCCCAGCAGCTTGGGAGGCTGAGATAGGAGGATTGTGAGCCAGACTCAGAGAGTGAAGTGCTAAGCCACTCAGTGAGACCCTGTCTCTAAATAAAATACAAAATAAGGCTGGGAATGTGGCACAGTGGCCAAGTGCTCCTGAGTTAAATCCCCAGTATCCCCCTCCCAAAAAAGAGTATATTTCCCTTCCATAACTGTTTTGAATTTTTGCAATGTAACTAACTGGTGGCCTGAGTTTGAATTGATTTTCTACCAAAGAAAGAAGCAATCAGTCTTTCCTTAGTATTTTAATTCTTTGAAAACTGGGAAGTCAGATCATGTATTATTATTTTTAGTATAATACATGAAAAATTAGAATCTACTATTCCTTAGCAAAGGAGATAAAAGAAAGGCTGATAGAAGTATGTTCTGATCACAACAATTTTTTAGATGAAGTTTTGCTAAACTAAAATGCTACTCTATAATTTATATAGATAATTTAAATATTAAAAAATTAAACTGCATATTAGATTAATACTTCCATAGAGAAGAAACTGAAAAATGAGATCAAGAAAAAAATTATTTAATTAAAAATTATTGTACTATGTTTGATAAAATGATATTTTTTAAGTATACCCATGTTTTTGTTTTTTTAAGAGAGAGAGAGAGAGAGAGAGAATTTTTTTTAAATATTTATTTTTTAGTTTTCAGCAGACACAACATCTTTGTATGTGGTGCTGAGGATCGAACCTAGGCTACATGCATGCCAGGCGAGCGCGCTACTGCTTGAGCCACATCCCCGACCCAGTATACCCATGTTTTTTAAGATAATTTTTTTTAATAGAGAGAGAGAGAGAATTTTTAATATTTATTTTTCAGTTTTCGGTGGACACAACATCTTTTATTTTATTTTACGTGGTGCGGAGGATCGAACCCAGTGTCCCACGCATGCCAGGCAAGTGTGTTACCACTTGAGCCACATCCCCACCCCCAAGATAATTATTTTTAAGTGAAATTTTCTACGGTCTCCCAAATGACTCTGTTCTGGTAGTAAACTTATTAATATCACTATTTCTATTATTAATATATTAATAATAAGATGGCTATTGCCTTATTTATTTATTTGTATTTGCAGTGCCAGGGATGCATACTAACAATGAGTTGCATCCCCCAACAGCTCTGTGGCTTCTTTTAAATGTTGTAGAATAGATTCTTGACTTTAAACATTTGCTTATTTAAGACAAAGTTATTTCTGTTGTTTTGTTCTCCAATTAGAGCATTAACTAAGCGTCTCATATTCCTTTTTCTACAATTAGTTATGTTCTCCTCCCAGGAGTCTCCATGTATTTATTTCATGCTAAAACACTCCAAAAATCCAAAGACGGAGGATTAAGAAATAAATGTTCATTTAATGAATAAAAAACTTTCCACAGCTTTTTAATAAATAGATAATTCCAGGGAGAAAGTGTTAACTTTTGGCAGTCAGGTTATCTAAAGCACTATAATTCTTATTTCAGCAACTTAGATATGGTATAACATTTCAACATAGATATTAATACCTTGACACTTTAATAAAAATTTGACATTATACTGAATCTGCAATTAAAATATTGTATACCATGCTGTAATTAATTTTTTCTTAAGAGTTCAATAAGTAGAGAACTGAAGAAATATGCAATTACATACTGTCAGAACTGTTAGTACCAAACATGGCAGGGAATACTAAAATGCTTGTATTTAAAGGACTTATATTCTAGCTGGAGACATAGGACATGGAGACAAATACCTATCTAAAGTAGAAAAGAAAGTGCCACAAGAAAGTTAACAACAATGCTTTCTATTGGGTCCAAGGCAGTGGTTCTACTTAAGAACAACTTTTTCTTAAATGTTAATCTGTCAAATCAGTTTAAGTATATGTCATGGTCTGAATTGAGTCATCTCCCACCCACCCCCAATTAATTTAATCCTCAGTGTGAATAAATTTGGATATAGGTCCCTTGGGGTGGCAATTAAGGTTAAATGAGATCATAATGGTGGAACCCGAATTCGTGTGACCATGTCCTTAGAAGACAAAAAGAGAATTAATGTGTCTACATATCCTTACCTGCCACTTGTTTTATACTATGCTTTCCTGTGAACTCATCCAGAGGAATGACCATGTCCAAACCGGGAAGAGAGGCTTCATTACAAACTAACCCTGCTGGTACCTTGATCTGGGACTTCCAGCCTCCAGAGCTATTAGAAAATTAATTTCTACTATTTAAACTACCCAATCTGTGACAGAGCTGCATTACACGGTGTATTTCTAATTTAAGAATACTCTGACAGAGATGAATCCTGCAATCCTAACACCTACCTTCAAGAGAAATCATTTCATTGTACATACAGACCTTTACTTACACAGTTATAGTTGCAGCCAGGAAGAAATACAATGCTTATCATTCGTTCCAATTTACATAATAGGAAGACTCTTGTCTTTGACAAACTCATACTCTAGTCAGAGAGTTAGGATACATCGTATCCATAATATAAATTAGAAAAAGAGGTGTCAAAAGAGAGTACAGTTAGTTCAGAAGTAAGATTATTTGTGCTTTGGTTGTGGAGAGAGTGTAGGTAGGTAAGCATGTGTGGCTAGAGTTGTGATGTGAGAATGATTTAAAAAAAAAAAAAGCAAAACAACAACAACAACAAAAAACACCTTGAGAGAGATGGCATTTTCACTCAGCCCATTATTCTCAGTAGTACAACACTGGAATTTGGTGCTGGATGATTTCTTGTTGATGAGGGCTATTTATTTAGCACTCTAGCAGCCCCCTCCTGACTTTGTGGTATCTACATATTACCAAAACTTCCAAAAGCTACTCAGCAGCAGCATCTCCCCCAAGAGAGAACTGAGGAACACTTATAAAAATGTAAAATTGGAAAAAAGCAGATTGTGGGCTGGGTTTGTGGCTCTGTGGTAGAGCACTTGCCTAGAACATGCGAGGCCCTGGGTTTGATCCTCAGCACCACATAAAAATAAATAAATTAATTAAAGGTGTTGTGTCCAACTACAACCAAAAAATAAATATTTTAAAAAACCCAGCAGATTGTTCATTATTAAGTGACTGATTAAAGAGGTAACAGGTATGATTCTAAAATGCTACATATAGAAAATTAAAATTTGCACATGCAAATTATAATAATATTTTCAACACTGCTTTCCTATTTTAAGTGTTCATTATATTTATTCAGTCTCATTTTCATTTTGAAGCTTTTTATTTCCTTGCTTCATTGATACAGCTCATTGAGTATATTTGATTTCTAAATACCTTTACTTACTTTTTACTCCTACGTGGGTAGTCTCTGAAGCTATCAACAAACACTCTACTTAAGACAAAAAAAAAAAAAAAAAAAAAAAGCAAAGGCATCTTCTTCCTGACTTCCAGGCATCTCAACAGATCTTTTACTTTATAGACTCCCTTAAATTATATGATCGTGATCTGGGCTAAAGGTTTAGGAGAAGGGATAAGAAGTGGCAAAGAGGGGCTGGGGTTATGGCTCAGTGTAGAGTGCTTGCCTCACACATGCAAGGCCTTGGGTTCAATCCCCAGCACCACATAAAGATAGATAAATGAAGGTATTGTGCCAACTGCAACTACCAAAAAAATAAATAAATAAATGAAGAAGTTGCAAGGATACTGGAAATGATGAGATGAATAAAAAGGAATCTATGCAACTGAGGACCAAATTGGGATTCAAAGGATTATGATTCTCTTGCAGAAAAGGGTCTTCGAAGAGCAGACTTCATGGAGACTTAGCATGGAGGGTGTTCATTAAGAAGTGCCTCTAGGATTAGGATCTGTGAAGGGGGCCCGGTAGCAGAAATGGGCAGAAGTTGAGCTACCACTGAGAACTTAGGACAGCTTCAGCTGACTCTATAGCACCTCTGGAGCTACAGGATTTCTCCCAAGTTGTTGCTAAATAGGGTGAAATGGCAAGGCTCTTCACCTTTCCTTCCTAGCACCTAAGATCAATGAGCTCACTGAACATGGACAGCTGAGGCGATGGTGAAGGGGCTACAGGAAGGCTGCCTGCGTTGTCCACTCAAGTTATGTTATCAGTGGGCACAGTGTCCAATGCAGATTATAACTTCGTATTTTAAAGAAATGGAAACTCAGGAGCAGAAAGTAATCAGTCAGTCACAAATTTGAATTTAATACCCTCAATTATTTATCATTCCCTATTTCTCTCTATTTCTAACAACAACATCAAAAAGCCTATTTTGGAAGAATGATCAGGAACTATTACTTAGCTTAAGGAATTTCCTTCAAAAGGAGAAACAAAAGGAATCAGTCCAAATAATTCTTGCTAGGTTTTTATAGAGAGGACTAAAATGTCAAATTCATCACTAAATTATGAAGAGTATATGAAATATCAAAATTTCAGATGTCCAGGTTTCATTTTTGTGTGGCTTTATACATGCTTACAGGACACTGTGTTTCTGTACCCTACTAAGGTTACGAACATGTAGTACCTTTATGCCTTCTCTTTTTAGGTCTTCACTGGATCTCAATAAGACTATCAGAAATCAGAAATCAGGGTTGGCACTAACTAGGTGTGCACTTCATTCAGCAAACTGACAAACCTCCGTGACTCTTCATTTTTCTAATTCTACTTGAAAGTAGTGAGAAATGACAGGATAATTTCCCACTTGAAATGCTGTGATAGAAATGGAAATATGCTATTTGCCCATATTCTTAAGAACTATGGTTTTATGTCATGCTTCCCTCCTGAATGTTTCAGCTACACTGACTTTCTGATCTGAGTACTTGCCACAGTACTTTCCACACTGCTTCCTCAGCCTGGAACACCGTCCTCAAAAATCATCATTCAGCTGGCTTCTCTTCTCCAAAGAGTCATCTCCTCCGATCTCCACATAATCTAAAGTAATCCTGCCCTGCCTAAGACAAATTTCTTTCTTATTAGCCTATTTTATTACCTTGCTAACAAAATTGCCTCTGATCATCTTGTTTTTATATTTAACTGTTATTCACTACTGTATCTGTAGTACATAGACTAGTGTCTAGCATGTACGTATGTAGTAATTACTTGGAAGAATGAACACAGACAATAAATGAATATTTAAGATTCATGATTTTAAATACACATCAGAATGACAATAACTAGGGGGAAAACCATATCATTTTGTATTTTTTGAATAATACTGAATAGTATATGAAACTCCTATTTTGTATCCCAATATCATAATTTCTATTCAACAAACTCTGAGATGTTTATATATGTGAGCCTTCCTAAATGGCATATAATGTACAAAATAAGTGTTTCTGTTTCTACAATTTTTTTTTTGAGGTGACAGAAAAGACACATTCCGTCTTCTGACTGGTAAAACACTGTAAGGAAAAAATGTTCAAAATTCTTAAAGAGTAACTTCCCAACTTTATATTTAAGAAAAGCTTAGGACTAAATCTGTATAAGAGAGACAAACAAAAATAAGTCATAAATTAGGCCATTAAACTTACAATAACATTTTTGTAATTTTTGGCTAGCTTTAAAGCTAGGAATATAAGATGTCCCAAAAGATCCATTGAGCTCAGGAATTTAACTTCTGACAGGGTCAAATGGAATGTCCTTTGTGATCCTGGCTGAAAATTTGTCCTTCTACTCAAATATGAATCATTTCATTAATCTAAGTCCGTTCTTGTGATGATACATTAAAAATTTTAATTATACATGGTATTAAATTCTTATTTTCAATAGCCCCTATTTTGAGTTACATAATTCTATGTATGCTCTCTTGTCTGTATTAGGAAAAAAAAATTTTTTATTTACCTAAAACTCTTTTTAGTAGTTCTTTCTATCAATTCTGTAGTTATTTTAGAAACTTGGTTCTTGGTAGAAAATCCCATGTTAACGCTCTCACATTATTTATTTTTATGTGACTTTAATTCAAACTTTTTTCAAACATTATTTTTTGAGAAAAGAATTATTAGGTATAGAAAGGCCTAGTCTAAGAAAGTAGATTTTCTTACAGAGGCCAGAGACAGAGTAATAACTGGAAGTGATGTCAGGATCATAAAAGCCCAACTGGGCAAAACTGCTTGGTGTCTGAAGAAGAACTGATGCAATAAAGTAAGACATCTTATATCTGGATGTATAGTGGAAATGAGCAACAATAAATTCTAGAATTACTTTCTAAATACATTTACTAGGTGAAGTTTTCAATAGGAACCAATCACTAACTAAAGTTAATGTTAGTTTTTCTATGTTATTAGGCAATTATCCTACTAGGGTGACATTCAAGTGTAGATATCCTGGAAAAATAAAAATGAATCCTTGAATGCAGGCAAGAAGTTTCAGTAATCATTCACAAAGAATAATTTTATGTCATATCATAGTTTAAGTGATCATATATGTTATTCACGTATGATGTTATGTTAAATAATGTAACAGTTCAAGAGAAAACAAAAGTGGGCCTTTGCCATGTTTTACATTTAGTAATGTCACAAAATTAAAAACATTTTCCAAAAGAAATATCAAGGTAATTAGTGATTTTACCCCTGTGATATTGTAATATGTTCTGAACAGCAAGGTTACTAGCCTCAAGGAAACAGAACAAGTACAAAGCTAAGTTAAAGGCAACTTTATTACAATAATTTTCCAAACTTCAAACGCATTTATTACTGCATTTAGATCTACTATATAATACATTATATTACAAGGCAGAAAGCATTTCTCATAGATTTTTAGCTTCCATGTACTGCCCAAAACATTGCTTCCTAAGGATAGCAGCAACACACAATAGTTTACAACACTAAGTAAAATATTTCTCTGAAATCTCAGAATCGTTCATATTACAATGTGTTTTATTATTTTCCTCTGATTTAAAAGTGAAGCAAACTATCTTTATATGTTTTAATACTTAATACCTAGAAATTTCCTATACCATAAAAATACCCACCAGCTTAGATATATTTTCTTGGTAGAAAACAGGATTTTGAATCTAACCAACCCAAAAGAACACTGTATCTCCCCATTGCAAACAGGGGTAGAATCTTCTTTCCATGTTTAGAAGCCAAATCTTGGCTTCCTCTTCTTCATACAACCCCCCTGAAGAGTGCCTGTTTTAAAAGATTCCTAAATTTACAATGGACTCTTATCTAACAAAGTCCTCTCTGTTTAATCTTTCCTCCTCCTATTTGTGTACTTAGAATAATGTACAATCAACTTTGACCATTCCATAATAATGAACTTAAAAGTAATCTCAGGAAAAGCAATCACATTTTAAAGGAAGTATTTTCCAAATTAGACAAGGACATTATTCTTGTTCATATGCCTCTGCTTCAACTAACCAAACAAACCCAACTTATGAAAATAATTTTTTTCAAGGTTTGTACCATAGTAACAATAGAAACAGATGTAAATCCTCTGATTAGATCTAGTGCCTTCATTTTTTTTCATTTGGTTTTACATTTGTGAGCTACCACCTAGCACAAAACATGTTCATCTTCTTATTTTCATGAAAACAGGAAATTGTTAGAAAAGTATAGAAAAGTTTCTATTTTTTTCATCAGGCAATTTTAATACAGATTTTGCTATCAAGTTGAAAAAGAAAAAGTGAATGAAAAGGTATGTGCTGACTGCTTGGGGGGGCAAGGCTCATAAATCACTGTACGTTAAGAGCACGTGCTGAAACTTCATGGTGCCAGTCACGTAATTTTGTGTATTTGGGACTAAAGACGTGAAGGGGTATCTTTTCCCTGTGGAAATAAGAGAAAAAAAAAAAAAGAGTGATAGAAGAGTCATAAAAAAGAGAGAGGAAAAGATTCTACACTAATTCCATCATGCAGAAAACATGCCTTATAAAAGCTTAATTTCACATAGCTTTTTGTTAAATAGCAAAGATTTTAAAGGTAGAGCAGTTTTAGAAATACAGAAATTAATCTACAGAGCCCTCCTGGAAACATCAATTTTTATGCCCAAAATAAAGTGACTGCAAGACAACACATGAACTCATTCAGAGAGATATATTCTGTTAGCAAAGCATTCCCAATTACACTGTTTGGCCCACCTCTTACTTCAGTACTAAAGAGAATATGCCTTAGCCAAGATCCAGACAATATATACTACTTTAAAAAGCTGTTAAGTTGTACATTTAGGTCACACTAAAGGCACCACAGTTAAATGCTTAGCTTCTATTTGCAAAGACAAAATGCCATATCATTCATTACACTTGAAAATTTGAAAAACCAAATTGAGACCATTCATGAAAGAAAAGCATTCAACTTACAAAAAGATAAAGAAACTTACTTTGCCTTCTTTGCATTATCAGCTTCAGATTCTTTCACTGAAATATGAAAATATGCAGTATTACTTTGTCTTTTTTAACTTCAAAATCTCTTAAGCAATTATCTGTGTCAATATCAAACACTCAAGTTTCACAGAGCCACTAAGAAAAATTCTATACCATGTTCTATTGGTTGTAACTATTCAATACTCCTTCTCTTCTCTATGTAACTCTCCCAGACTGACATCTCATTTGCAGTACCCATATTATGCATAACTAATTTAAAAGTACAGTGTCCTAGGGTTGTTTTCCAGTAACTGCCAAATTAGTCTAAGTACTATTCTCTGGGGCAAAGAATATCATCCATTAGGATCCCTAGAAGATCACTTACTATGTTCAGTCCCAGTGATCTGGGCAAGGATTCGGAAAGAACGAGACTGAGTTGTTCCAGTCCTTGGGCGCCAGTCTTCAGTATCCTCAATCAGTCTCTTCTTGCTGGCATCACTATGAGTGGGTATGTGATAAAACTCTGTATTACGCTCCACAATGTGTTTTCTTGGTGGCCTAGGGAAAAGATTTTTTTTAAAATTATTTAAATATTTAATCCTCAATATTCCTTTTATATAGCTTGCTTATGCAAGTACTGTCCCAGTCTCAATTTTTTTTTAAAAAAAGTACCTTTCTAAAATAGGCTTAGCTTTTCTTTAATCAGTTAAAAACAATGTACTTAACAGGTGCATATAAACTAACATTATAAAAACATATTCAACAGAAACATTACCGTTTAGGTGGGGTTTTCCTTTAATTGACAGAAGAAGGCAGCAGAAGAAAGATTTCCAACATGAAGAAAAGGAAAGGAAAATAATAAGGAAAAAAGGAAACTAGAAAATGAAAAGTCTAAAGTAGTCAAAATCAAACAACTGAAAATTACTTCTATCATTCATCATATGCCACAAAAGACAAAGGTATGAACTATGATTTAACCACAGTTTAATATCAATATGCTGTAGAATGTGTTGGGAGTTACCAAAATTAGATCACCTCTTCACTAAGCCTAGGAACCAAGACTGGTTTAGTACAGGCTAAATCAGTAATTTCAAACATAATTTTGAAAAGGGTCAGAATTGATTTTCTTCATTTATATATACAGATCTCTTTATCCTGAATAAAACTATTGGGCAGGATTAGTATACTGATGATGATTGCGCAATATTAGAAACCACTGAGATATTTATGAAAAGAAAAGGATTGAAAGTATAGCTCTATCACTTTTCGGTGCATGATTTTAGTCAAATCAGTTTCACTGAGTATCAGTGTTTTCCACTGATAAAGCAAGAATATTACATTGTTCTGAGGATTCAAGGTAATAATTTATATCAAAGAGAGGTATAAACTATAGAGTTTGAGAACTCCGGCTTTGCTAAGAACATTCAGTTTTCTATTAGCATAGCATAAACACTAAAGAATTTACAATGTATATTATTTTAATACTTTAAGCTCTACTGAACATTATAAACACTCCTTGTTTCTCTTTCTTCAAAATAGGACAAATGCAAACAGCTGGAGTTGTGAATTTAACATTTAAAATTTCAGAAGAGGAAAAGTAAGTAGTCTGCTTAGCAGACTACTGGCCAAAGGTCTATGTAGAAAAAGTGCTCTCAATGTGGTCAGGTGTGGGTGGCAGGATCTGCCAGGTTTTACTCACTGCTGAAACATCACAGTGTGATCAGCGTGTCAGGTGATTGCTATCATTTTATAACAGTAACACTATCAAAACTGCCCAAGTACACTGGAGTCTTTTCCCCACAAAGAACATGATAAAATTAAAGTCAGTAACATTGGCTTTAGAATCAGATCAAGTTGCAACACTAAATCCTTCACTCAGCGTGTTTCTTACAAGTTAGTTCACTTCTCTGAGTCTCTGTTTTCTATGAGACTTGTGAATTAAATCTTTAAAGGTTATTCTGAGGAATAAATAAGATTCAAAATGTACACAAAGTGCTCTCTACAGTTTCTAGCCCCCAATAATGATCATCATCACATGTTATTTTATGATGATCAGAAAAACAATCACAACATGTCTTCTAAGATGATGGATCATCGGCATATAAAAAGAACAGAATCAAAAACATCCATGCGCTAAATGGAAAGACATATTATAATTTATGGTAAGATTTCATAATCCCTGCAGTAAAATATTTAAAAGATCTTTACTAATACTCAACAAAATCTAGTCCTTTTTAAAATAGACAAAATTTTTAGAAACTAGGAAATAGAGATTATTCCATAAACACATTGTCTTGGGCACATATAAAATAGCTCTTATGTAAGTACTTGAAAAGTTTACATTCAGCTTCTAAATATTATAGTTTTAAACTGCTCTACAATTAGTGAATGTAGTTTACTCCCAAATATTGCCAATTTCAAGTATAAGACTTTTTTTTATCTTTTGAAAAAGGTTTTGTCTATAAAAATACAAAACAATGTTGTCATACTAAGAACTAAAATACTAAAATGCCATAATTGAAGTAGTATTTAGCTACAGCATACTTGCAAAAAGTAGAATTTATCTTAGACTTTGTTGTTAACCATGGCTAAAGTCTCATATTAGTGATATGAATTTTCTAAACATTTACTTAACATTTTCTGGTTCTGAGACTCTGACTCTGATGACTATGATTAAGGAAAACAATAATTTTAATTTAAAATATTTTGAGATACAATATAAACTTAACTCTCAAGAGCAAGTAATTCATTTCAAAATATGGGCTTTCAAAATTAGCAAGTTCATTCAATTTTTTTTAAAAAAAATCCAAACTATATCTCTAACTTCAGTGTACACTGTCCAGAACATTTACCCATCCCCCTGAACATAGTTAGCTTATAAGTTTTTCCACTGCTAAAGGGTGGATGTTCCAAACACACCCAATGATTTATAAGAAGTTCTCTGGGGGGCTGGAGCTATAGCTCAGTTGTAGAGTGCCAGTCTCATATATGTGAGGCATTGGGTTCAATCCTCAGCACCACATAAAAATAAATAAATATATTGTGTCCACCTACAATTAAAAAAAAATTTAAAAAAAAGAAGTTCTCTGTCATGAAAACCATGATTCTTATGCTCCTTAACATTTTTGAGACTTCTTGTAATGAAATTTATATTAATAAGATTTGCTGGTGGTGTTAAGTTGAGAGCAAGATGAAAAGTTACAGACACACAATGATGAAATGAGCCATAAGTACTTACACAGTGCCAGGATTACTGAAGGAGGAATAATACACATAATAAAGACGTGATAAAGATGAGATTGATATTCCAAGGATGATGGAACACAAGCAGAGATGAAGAAAAAAGAATAGTAAGAGAAAAAATGAAATAGCAAAATTCAAAGCAATGAATTTAAGAGAAGATGTTATATAAATACCATGCATCAAAATAATCATGCAAATGTAGACAAAAATGAACAAATGTTAGTCAAAATTCCATCCTATTATTATTACTAGGATAACAGTTCTATGTTTTTTATCCCCTAAACACTGAAAATCATTGCATGTACTAATGCTAGTTCAAGTCTTCATGTTACTAAATACCAAGAAAGATCCACTACAAAAAAATCCAGATTTTTATAAAATTCACTTTAATATGAGTTCAAATTCTTAATAGTATTCCTAACAAAAGGCAGAGAATAAAACAGTTTGATAAAACATGAAGAAATAGTTCTGCTTACAATCACTTTTAAAATCAACAAAGAGAAAAATGTTTCAGTCTCATATCAGAGAAGTATAATACTAACCACCAGTGTAATCTCTTTACATACATTATCCCTATCATACACTGCCAGAGAATGTTACACTACTGGAAAAATTTTTTTTTCTTAAATGTAAAATGTCTGATGAAGATGTAGAATCATGAATAATGGGCTCTCTCTCTCTCTCAATTTTCATACTTTTCCCTGTTTCTCAGTCTCACCTCCCTCAATCATGAGCAAGTAAGTCCCAGTAACTTCAGAACTGGTGTGGGAACTCCACAGCTCTGTATTATCAGTGACATAATTACTTCCCAGAAAAGTATATCTGATTTGATATGCTAAAGGAAATGGGTTAATAATACCTGAATAGAGAGAAGGTCAAAACAATTCATTCACATAGCCTATTAAGGGTAGAATTGTTAAAAAACAAATATATTTACGTTCCATTATGGATAGAAAACAAAATATAAACTTTGTATTATTTATCAAAGAACACCTTGTAGTGTTCTTGGATCCTCCAATTACGTTTAGTCAGAATAAATAAAAATTCATAGTGAGAAAAACTGACTGTCAGCTTTAGTGTTTAAAAAGGTCTGTGTGGCTATAATTCCACTTTTAATTAAGTTGACAAACTCAACACACAGGGTTAGGTTCCACTCAATGAGGGTGGGACACAGGAGTAAGTTGATCTCAACAGTTTGCCTGTCTATATTCTTTGCCAGTCATAGTGTAAAGCATTCTCTTCTCTTTTTTGCTATTTTAAATAACAGGAAAATAGTTTTGCAAAATAATCTCTCTGAACTGATACCAATTTTAGGCATATATATATTTAAGTATTTTAAAGCTGAGGGAAAATGTTTTATCTCAACATGAAGTTGCAGGCAGATATTAGATATCGCATATTTCCAATTTTACTTTATAATATAGATTAAGAATTTCAACACATGCTCAGAATAATCATAACTTGATTAGTGCAAACTTTAGTGGTAAAGGACATCAAATGGAGGGTTGATTGATTTTAATCCAAAGATGCCAATTTTAATGTCAAACAAGTATTTCCATATTGTTAAAAAAAAAAATGTACTCAAATGGAATAGTGCAGAGAAGTGGCAAACTTATCACCAAAGCAGCCAGTTAACTTGGCCTTAGTTGTGTTGCCCACTTCACCTTGTTCTAGGAAAATTGTAATCTAAAGAAACCTGTGTTCCTCAATTATGAAATGAACTACAAATTTTCTGTCCTTTTTTTTTTTTTTTTTTTTTGGTGGTATCAGAGATTAAACCCAGGGGTACTTATCTACTGAGCTACATCCCCAACCCTTATTTTTAAATTTTGAGACAGGGTCTCGGTAAATTGCTGAGGCTGGCTTTGAATTTGGGATCCTCTGGAGCTGCTGGGATTACAGGCATATGCCACCACACTGGGCCTCCTTCAGACTTTTTGTAAGGGGATTCATTTTTTTTTTTAAATATTTGTAGTTGCAAATGGACACAATATTTTTATTTTTTATTTATTTTATGTGGTGCTGAGGATCGAACCCAGTGCCTCACACATGCTAGGGAAGCGCTCTGTCACTGAGCTATAATCCCAGCCCCAAGAGGACTCATTTTTAACATATTTGAAGGCACTTTGAAAACTATGTAGACACTGATTTGTTGTTGGGATAGATGCCTCTATTACTCAAAAACAAAACAAAACAAAAACAGAAACAAAAAACATCAATTCACTTATAAGCTTTTGATTCAACTCCATAGTCATTATAAAAACAAATACTAACTCAAACTAACAAAAAAAGCAAGTCAAAAGCAGGTGATATAGTGGAAGGCACATCAAAATTTGGCTTTAAATGACCTAAGCTCAAATCTCAGCTAATCACTTACAAGTCACATGACTTGAGAAAATTATGTGCTCTCTTGATATTCAGTTCTCATGAGAATTAGATCATATAATATATTCAGAGACACACAGCACAATGCATAGAATACCTAATACACAATGCATAGTAATACCTAACAAATTAATGACTCTGAATCTTGAATTTTTAAAAATTATATTTAATCTGTAGGTTTAAATTTATTTTTTTCAAGTTCCATTGTCCCCCCTTTCCAAATCAAAGTTTTTGTTATACTGGAACCCAGGAACTAGCAAAAGTTGTTGTTTATAAGAAGTTAACTTTTAAAAGACAATAAATCAGGGTTTGATAATGTTTTATTATACACTGGTGTGTGATATTCCTATACATAAATAACATGAAACTATACAATCAATGAGACCATAGCTGTTTAGAAAGGAGTTCTCTAATAACTCAAAAGTTAATTCTGTTGGGTATGTCTAAGTTAGATATCTCATATTTCCAATTTTACTTTATAATATGGATTAAGAATTTCAACACATGCTCAGAATAATCATAACTTGATTAGTGCAAAATTATTTTAAGTTCTTATCTCATGTGATTTTTCCTTAGCTTTAAAGCTAGCTAACTACTAACCAGTTTTATGTCAATATTAAAACAGCACAAAAACAAGGTTTAAAGTTATACCATAGTGATTCCCAATGCCTATGTTAACTCTTAGTGACATTTATTAAACATGGCAATTATCTCTCAACTGATTTCAATAGTGTATTGGCTGTCTATCATTCACACATATAACTGCACATAGAAATATCAATATCTTCTAGAAACATTTACTCAATTAAAACTTCGAGAGAAAAAAAAACACCAAAAAATTTCTTGGAGAACTTAATCTAGGAAACACTAACTTTTAATATTAATTCAGTTTTACATATGCTGTTTACTAGTGATACAAATGTTTATGCTTTTTCTTCTATCTTTATCTTCTAACAGTTTTGATTGATATAAATTACATTCCCCCAAGCACTGCCTCTTTTCAACCTTTCCACAGCAAACTCCACATATATTTAATGACATAACTTAAACACTACTATTTATTACTATAAAGCAATTCACCACAACATAGCAATGCAAACCAAACTTATTCAAAACACTATATGTGGTTATTTTAAATTATAGCTCTTTTGCAAAATTTAACTTAATTTTGCAAAAATATAATTTAATTTTGCAAAAATTGGGCATTCATGCTGTTTACTCATATATAAATCACCATATTTCCTCTCCAGTAATGTGGATACTAACTTTGTCACGTGTGTTTTCTGCAAAAATAAAAGCATTTAAAAATATTACTACTACATCATTATTTTTTGTATATTCCAAGGCCAGGTTCTTCAAAACACCATATAAAAACTGTTAGAAGAAACTGCAGTCCAACCACATTGAAATTAATATAGGATACCAGAGAGACTTACCTTCAGAAAGCAGTGGCACATTATAATGCAAGGACAAATGAAAAGGGAAATTAGTTAATTACTTGACAAAAAACAGCTTTCCTTTTGCTCTGGAAAATAAAAAGTCCCATTCTGCTCTTCAGAGTAAGCAGAGTAGTAGAGAAAACAGAATGCCATGACCAATAATGTGTACATGTAGAAGAAAGATTTAAACTTTCTGAAGTGCCTTAATCATTATTACTTGTAAGAAGGAATAGGAGTGATTACCTAGTATTATTAAGAAATATTCTATAAATAGCAATATAATTTCTAGATTTCATAATATCAAGATGAATTATTAGCTAATTAATTCTTAGTAATGATGCTTAATTGAAACACTCTTTTTTGTGTCTACTGTTTATCAATCCCATGCAAATTTGGGAGGCAAACTAGATAGCCACTTTAAATCACTTTCAAAAACTCAGTCTTCGTGATGCCTTAAAGAAAAAGATAACTCAGGCATTTAACTCTATATCCTTCTGAATTTTTAACTATTTGGTCATGGGTATGGATTATTTCTAAAATAAGAAATAATTAATAAAAAGCAACAACTCTCAATATTATAAGAATTTTATTCTGCCAACATAATAAATATCTGGGAAATAGAAGAGTAAAAACTTCGACACTTAAGTATAAAAAGTACTTGACAATATCCCCAAACATCTACTCTCCAAGATGACAAATCAATGACTAATCAAGGATGTGATTTATTTTTTATTTCTCTAAACATAGTGAGAGAAGGAGCATTACAGATTTGTCTTTGAATTTCACAGATAACACACTTTTGTTTTCGGAATAATCAAGTTTTCCTTGTCCTAACATCTGGACAACATTTGAGATCAAGTTATTTTTAAACACATCCAGTTTGCAAAGGCAAAGCAGTAATTTGCTTGTTAATGATGCAAAATATGTAATAATCCCTTTTCTCCTAAATTTTGCACAGTGCTGAATGCCAGGCATGTGCTTAACGAACACCTGTTGAATGACTGAGAAGCTACCATAAGGCCCTGAAACTACATCACTTCCTTGTTTTAGCTCAAAAATAATGTTTTAAATCATTTCAAATTTAACCATCAGAGTTGTGTTAATTTATTAAGCACAAAATTTAAACTTGTTTTAAATCCAATCTAAAACCTCAATCTGCTTTTTACGTCTACAATTTTCTATTAAGAAGACTTTCTAATACATTTCAAGATGTGTTAGGAGAAAAGACTTTTGACTTTAGTGGGCTTTTTTTTCCTACTGAACCTGGAATTTAATAAACAATAAACTTCTGTTTCAGTTTCTTTGTGAGGCTAGCATTTAACAGGCAGCATCTTTCTTTTCAGGTTATCTACTCTGATTATTCCAAAATTTGTTATCTTAAAATAGACACACAGGAAAAAAAAATTTTACAACCAAACACACCTCAACCCCATGTACTGTTCCTCTTCCTCACAGGAAAGAAGAAATGACATTATTTGAAAGACACTAGTTTTTCTCAACATACAGTTTACTGAAATGTAATTTTATAACTACGGGGTTCAAATGAGTTAGTAACTTAGACCATTTTTAAGTGTACACCCAAAAAGGAAAAATGAGGAGTGAATTTTCAAAATCTTCTGCTAATCATTTCATATTTAATGTCCATGGGTTTAAATTCATTTATTTTACAAAAATCTTTATAATACCTCTGATGCAACCTAAAAGGCCCCCTCTTATTTTTCATTACTGTTTGCTTTTAAAGAAGAAATCAAAACTTTTGAGCCACTCACAACCATAAAGCCATCTGTACAGACCAGTAGCTGTTCCTGCAGAGCTCCTGCACTCTCAGCAGCAACCTGGAACCCTGCCATTTTCTCTTTCAAGTTCCCAAGTTACCATGGCAGCAGTGCTGCAGAAAGCATTGCTTCTTCATTATGTGAATTAACATTCTCGGAAGGGATTACATCTAACAGAAAGGATCTATCCACACAATCATTTTAATTATATCTCCCTGGGAACTGACATGGGAGAAAACCATCATGTGTACAAATTATTTTCCTTTTAATGTACATTTTTGTCAAATAAATAAAAATCAAAATGATTTTGTGTAAATGGCTTTGCTTTAAGGTGCCTTCATTGAATCCCTAAATAAATGAAATGATATAAATTACGGTTGCTGAAATTACAACTATGGGGCTCAAATGAGTCAATAACTTTGACTTTTTCAAAGTGTATCCTCAAGGAAAAATTATAAGGAAATAACAAATTTTCAAAAACTTCTGCTAACATTATATATCTAGTTTCCACTAAATTTTTCATTCATTTTTTAAAAAATGTATAAAATGCTTTGGACACTATCTAAACATCCCTTGTTGTTCTGTCCCTACGATTTGCTTTTAAAGAGTACTGGTCCATGCATTACTTCATATAGACATGTGTCAAAAACTGATTTGTTTTCTATTTTCTACACTACTTCGTGGGAGATAGGGCTTCTTAAAAACTCCTCATTTCCCCTTCCTATAGGGTGACATACGTAAGCTGAGAACAATTATAATCACACTGTTTAAGCTTTTGGTGAGCAATAAAAGGATGGAAAATTTGAGGAAAAAAGATTCAAGATTTTCCTTGCATTATAAGTGCCAGCTGCGCAATGTTGTGCCAGGAGGTGGAAGAAGAGTCACACAGCATGTTACACAGTTCATAACACATTAAAATGTGGAATTAGGTTTTGATTAACTTATAATTGCTTGGCAGACAATGTTGTATATATGTAATATAAGGCCACATGTTAATGAAGCAAACATAACTCCACCTTCCTTAAAGTAACAGCTGAATGTGGGAAAGATAGATTAAGAGTTTCTTGGAGATTACCTAAAAGAAGTATTCTGATAAGAACAGAAAGCCCCCTTGGTCACCTACCCATTTTGTTGCTTAATGTCACCCTGGGATCCTCTTCTCTGTCCCTCTGCTAGCTCGTGAGCAGTCTCGGAACACACGCTGGTGACTGTGGGCTGCCGTGGGACATTAACTGCAGTTTTACCAGTGCTCAGTGCAGATGAACACTGGTCAGCACTAAGATTGGCGTTAACATGCAGTCCAGATGCAGAGAATGGGGGAGGAGTGACAGCAGTCACAGGTGGAGGAGAAGCATGTGATGAAGTGATTGCATGAGCTGGGGTGAAGGCAGACGATGGTGATGGGATGGATGTGACTTTTGGTGAAGACACAGAACCAAAGGGCCGTGGTGCCTTATTGTAGGCCATGTTGGTTGTGGAAGTGACTTTGGACACAGCAGGAGATGTAATGGGCACAGGTTTAACTACTTCTTTAGGTTCTCCCTATGTGAAATAAAAATAAACATACACAAAACACGCCAATACATGCAAACATAGTCACTGAAAAGAATGCACAGCTGATTTTTAAAAAGACAAACACAATTATGTTAGAAGCTCAAATATCACACATTTCCAGTAAAAACAATGATTTGATATAGCATAACATGCACACTAACTGGTCCCAGCATGCATAACACGGAGGTGTATACTAAGCATATTTTTATTTATAAAAATAAAAGGAATTCCAAAATATTTAGTAAACAGCAGGGAAACCATCAAGAAGCATCAAGGCCATCTAAGTATCAATTTAGCTACATTACAAAGGAGAAGTTTTTAAATACCCCATAATAAACAAAACATTGCTAACTGAAATGTTTTTAAAATAACCAGAGCTTCAATTATAATTCCATCTTTCAAACATGTTTAATTTCTTTCTACAGTACGATTACTTGATTCATGCCGAAGCAGCACATTTCAAACTCTCCCATTTAAAAATGAAGGATGAAATAATTTTCATCTAACTCAGAAACATATACATTCTAATTATCTTAAATAAAGAATTTTTTAAAAACTTAAACAGATAAACAAACCTAAGTCTTTCCTCCTATAATCCACGTGTTCTCTCTCTCTGAATGTTTTAAGATATGATTCAGAGATAGAATTCTTTCCCTTTTCCAAAATAAATATTTAATAGTTTCAAGAGGAAAAAATTATCTTAGATATTTCCTCATTATCATCAGCCAAAGAAAAAAATAACTCGTAAGAAAGATCAATTCTTGGGATTGGGGCTATAGCTCAGTGGTGGAGTCCTTGCCTTGCAAGTGTGAGGCACTGGGTTTGATCCGCAGCACCACATAAAAATAAATAAAGATATTGTGTCCATCTACAACTAAAAAATATTTTTTTAAAAAAAGAAAGATCAATTCTTCCTAAGATTAACAGAATTTATCAATCTTTATCCCAAAGCATATTTACTAATGTTTTTCAAAAATCAAATTAAGCCTATATAATATTCAAAAATAAATCTCTATTTACCATCTCAAAAGAAAAATTTTAAGAAAACATACAATGATAACCCCAATATGTTTAATTTTAAGAAAAAAATAATCTAAATGAATCTTAACAACAAGAAAGCTAATTGAGAAAAATAAGTAGCTTAAGGCCTAAGTAAATCAATGTAATAAGTAATTCAATGAAAAGGAAAAAAAAAAAGAGAGAGAGAGAAACTTAAAAAAAATATAAATCAAATGTAGATGAATAATGGTTTGGGACAATTTGAGAATGTATTTGAGAAAAAAGGGTACTTTCCAATAACCTAATTCAAGAATATTCTGAAATGTAATTTTTGGTTGTTATTAATGATTTATTATGATACACATTTTGAGTAATCACTTATTTTTCTTAGCAAACAAATGAATAAAGATGGAAAATTTTAAAATAAATATAAAAGAAGAAATTTGGATATAAATTATTAATAACATTGGCTTTAGAAATAACGTTTTAAAATAAAGGTACAATTACACATGATAATTCTGCGTGTGTTGATTTCCATTTTCCCCTTCTTCCTTTTTTTATTTTTTTGGTACCAGGGACTGAATACAAGGGCGATTTACCACAGAACCACATCCCCAGCCTTTTTCATTTCTTATTTTAAGAAAGGATCTCACTAAGTTGTTTAGGGTCTTATTAATTTACTGAGGCTGACTTTGAACTAGTGATCCTCCTGCCTCAGCCTCCTGAGTTGTTGGGATTACAGACATGTGCCACTGTGCCCAGCTTCCTCTTCATTTTTAAGAAAGAAAATGATGGGAATTGTAAGACTATAAATTAAATGTCTGTATGGCCTGAGACCAAAATAGAAATTATAGAAACTCAGGAGGAACAATCATGTGGTAACCTACTGATGCTAGATTAGAAACGCACCTTTGGAACAGAAGCTGGTTCAGGCTTGGGTGTTGCAGATGCTCTGGGGGAAAAAAGAAAAAAAAAAAAGCCATGAATTTTTGCAAACCTATAATTTCTTATTAGTGTATAGTTTATTATAATATATCGATTTATGGTATATCACCAGAATTTATATTTTCATAATTCCTAGTTTTGTCTATTCATAATTAAGTCAAACACTGCAAGAACCAACGTCCTTACACACAAAGTACTCATTAGCAGTTCACTATAAACTCAAATGAGGAAAGATAAATATCAATCTTGTTTGCTAACACCCCTTTTTCAATCTTTAAATTGAGGCTATTCCCCCTCTTAAAGCATAAGGTAAAAACATGACACCTTAAACCTTGAGAGGTTCCTCAACCATCTAAGTTGAATCTTAATCTTTAGCAGTAACTGCCTTTTCTCCTAATATCCATGAACATAACCACAGGGTGCTGGGTCTGTGAAGATGATTCAGGTTGAACTGAATCACTGAATGAGTATTTTGTATTTATATTCTTAAGTGTTTATGCAAATTAAAGTATTTACTATTCTAAGAAATAAATAGTAATTTCTTCCACTAGGCTATACTTTTAATAAAGGCAATGAGAATGTGCCATCTTTAAAACTTCGCACAGTGCCTGGCATGTAATAGGTCATCAGTAATGAGTGTTGAAGGCGAGAGGAAAGACAGACAAAAATCCATGCATATAAATTGAATATTTACAAATTCCAAGTGAAACTTTATTTTTAACATATGTTTTCTGGCACTATATACATTTTGGTTAGTGTGAACTAAACAGCAACAACTGGTTTGGAGGAATTATATAATCATGACAATAATGAAAGTAAAAAGTATTATTGTCCTCATTTTCAAATGAGAAAATTCAAGTTCATGTAAACTGCTTTGGAAGGCATGGAAGCCCTCTGTTTTTATACATTACTGTGTACTAACTGTATTCAACTAACACAATGACTGAGAAAACCAGGGATACTTTACTCAATGCTAAGGTGCGGGTTACACTTAATATGCCAGAAGCAATTACACTCCTCTCATATCAGACAGTCTGAGGATAAGCCATAAGGTGCATAATTTAAGAAATGTAAGCATAATAGGTAAATACTATGTGATAATAATTTTATTCTACAAACCAAGAGATTGTTTTACTTAGAAAGACAATAGATCACAATTAAAAGACACTAGGACAGGATATTGGATCTCCATGAGCATAACCTAACAATGAACTCTGATCAACACATTCAGCAGCAACTGAATTTTCCAACAACTACTAATTTGGTTCGCTAGGGCAGGCACTAACTGAACAATTGTCTAACCTAATGGAAGGCCACAATGGATGCTAACATTCAATTACAGCAATAGGTTCTACTCTGTGCAGTTGCACAACTTTCCATGGGTACTCAGACAATTTCTCTTAGCTGAAAGGGTTATTATAACAAGCAAAGGAAACAAGTTCAAGTACAGAACAGTGGAATCTTCCTTTCATTGAAATTTCACAATACGATGTAATTGCAAAGGGTTTACTTATTAAAACCACCCAAAACATTACTGAAAGTTTGCCAAAGCATAGAAGCCAGTATTCTTTTTCATCTGAACACTTTAAAATACATGGAGCACTTCTAAAAACATAAAAACAATTGGTGAAAAAGAACATGATATTTAACAGTTGCTAGATCTTTAAACATGGGATAAAATACATATATTCTATGTCTAGAAAAACAAACTTCTTTGTTTTTTAGAGCTGTTAGCTCTAATTTAAAGAGTATAAGCAACAACAATGCCCCAGAATGGTTCGTTTCATTACATTTGGAATCCAATCAATGTATTTTGTTCTGAACAAACAGAATGAGTCCTAACATAATTTACCATGTAAAGTTCTACAGAAATACAGTTTGAAATTTTGAATGCACACAAAAAATTTAAATCTGCAATTTAAATATGGGCCCAATTTGTGTCCTGATAAAAACGTCTTAAAAGTGCAATGACGTGAATTAAGACAGGGAAAGAAAGGGCAACATGCCTTCAAAAACCTAGGACTGAACTCATTACACAAACACCCTTTTCGAGGAGGGGAAAAGAGACAGGCATGTAATTAAATGTCAAATAAAATTGTCAACACTAGATGTAATAAAAATTAGTTTTCTTGTTTTAAAAACTAACCACCAAATGAGTCACAGAATTATTAAATTCTGAAAAGATTCCTTACTATTTATTTATTTATTTATTTGGTGCTTGGGATTGAATCCAGGGCCTTATGCATGCAAAGCAAGCACTCTATCAACTGAGCTATGTCCCCAGCCCCAGGTTCCTTATTTTATTACATGGCAATCAGGGGGTTGTTAATACTTCTGTATGAATATTTATAGAAGTTTATAATTTCAGCAAAATTTTGAACTCTTCAGTTAAAATGGATGCTAACATTCAGTTACAGCAATAGGTTCTACCCTGTGCCGTTGCACAACTTTCCATGGGTACTCAGACAATTTCTCTTAGCAGAAATCTCTTAATTTCTTAGCTGAAATTCTCTTATCTTTACTCCAAAAAGTAAAATAACACATTTTAGTGTGTTACTTTACTTTTTGGAGTAAAGATAAGTTAAGTCATTCACATTAAAAACATGTACCAAAATCTGTATTGTAGTAGTTATATTTTAAAAGATCAGTAGGCTACAAAAATTTTAGACATGAGTATAATTAGACTTTTTTTTAAAAAAAATACTTTTTAGTTCTAGATGGACACAATGACCTTTGTTGTATTTATTTATTTTTATGTGGTGCTAAGGATCAAATCCAGTGCCTCCCAAGTGCCAGGCAAGCACTGCACCATTGAGCCACAACCCCAGCCCCACAATTAACACATTTTTATAACACTAAAAGTATTGTAGTTCAAGAAATTTATAATCCATTACAAATGAAACCTATAAAACATAAAAAACAAAGATACTAGTTTTAAAAAGCAAAAGTTACTATTCATCAAAGAACAGAATAAAAAGATATACCACCTTTTCCTTACAATAGTATAAAGATTTAAAAAAATATATTAATATATAATACTTGTGAGAATACTTATATGTTACTGGGAGATCTATGTAACTCTTTTGGGAAATACTTTGGTATTTAATAGTAAAAAATTAGAAACAAAATATTAAATACACAACAAGAAAATGGCTAATTGGAATATAACCACCAATGAAAGATGAAACAATTAAAATATTCTTAAAGAAGAATCTTTCATTGCATGATAAAATGTTTCCTTTATATGATACCAAGCATATATAGTAATGATAAATATATGAAAAAAAATGGGTGAAAACACAAAAATTTTAGAAGAGGGTCTCTCTAAGTGATATCTTATACAATGTACATGCACTACTTTTTGTAATTAGAAAACTATTTCTCAAAGCACATTTCATGGAAAACGACTTCCCCCAAAACAAAATACACACACAAACATGTTCTGTTATCAAAGATATCTGGAAAATATGGAGTTAAAGTTACACAATATCTTTAGCTGCTAAACTTCTCAGAGACTCTAAATGCCTAAAAGAAGAGCAGACTATGGATTATTGCCCATACACTTTGAAGGAGAACTCATTATTTAAGAAACATTTCTCAAGATTGGAGTTGGGAGGGGTGGCCCTCTGGGAAACACTAATATATAACCAAGGAACAAGTCTGTAAAGTCTGAAATGTTTACTTGAGTCCCACAGTGGCTAAATTTAAAGTAAAGAAATATTACAGTCCTTAAAATTCTCAAAAAAGTTTTTATTATACAAATTATCTTTTTTAATGAAACTACTGCTTTCTTGAACTTTATGTTTAATAAGATACTCAACGCCTATGAACATAATTTAACCAAAGTTTAAGGAAGAAAATTCTATTTCTTCATTAAACTGGAATATCTATTTTCAATAGTGTCCAGGGAGAAAGTCCTAACATAATAAGAAGAAAAAGCATTTTTCAAAATTAAATTAATCATAATTATGGTTTTTTTTTTTCCTTTAGACAAATATTGTCAAGAAAGTGTTCTTTTAGAAATGGCACCGGTTCCATGAAAAAGACTATTTTTCAAAGATATTTAAATAAATGAATGGTTAAAAACTGAGGAGTAATTATAAAAAATTATTCTTGCATTTTTCTCTTCGTTCATAATAGGATAATATATCTCCCCTTTGAACCACAGTAATCATCACAAGTCACTTTCATGTAGTGTGTGAGTTTCAAACCACCGGAGAGCTGGCAATGGCTTGGTGCCACAGGCTCAACAATTTGCTTATTGTTCTCTCTCCCCTTGGTGTGAAGCCACTGTACAGGAGTAGGCCATGATGGTGAGATATGAGTGCCTTAGCTCAGTCCCACCCTTGGCTTGTGGAATTCAAAGAACAAAGCCGTCAGTGTGGCTCAAACAATCTATTTGAAAGTTGATTGGTTCTTATAAAAACAGTATCCAAAATAAAAATCCTTGATTCATTATAACCAGATTCAGAGTTTCTGAATAGTTGAAAGGAGTTCTGATTCATGACAGATTTATTAAAAATTAGAAATGTGATGTCCTAGTTAGAATAATAAATAGGGGAAAAATTAATGAATTAGATTCAAAAGAATCAAGCAAAACTTCATCTTACAAACACCCAACAAATGATGCTATACCTAAATTATGCTTTTAACCAATGCATATATTTTTTTAAACTGCTTCACAAAATAACATGTTATTTAGTTAATAAAATAGCCATGAATGAATTTTCATATTAGTGTTTAATAATGAGGAATTAGGCAACAGAACCAAACTGATAAAATTATTCACACTGCTCACTGTCTTGGCGACTCCTTCAATCACATCTAATATACTAAACTCATAAACAGTCATACAGTAAAGAGTAGGGTGTGTGGTTCATCTTCTATGAGATGAGTTCTATCAAAGTTTCCCACAGCATGGCCATCTTTGGGCCCACTGACCTTAGGACCCAAAAACACTAGGGCACATCATTAATCACTTTAATTGCAAAGTTGTCAATTTGCAATAACAAAGACACTCCAGGGGGAAAAAGTGAGCACTCTATAGAGTGCAGAGATGTCTCTTTAAACAATTTCTCCAAACTTTATTGCTCTTTCATTCAATCTTCTATCCCCAAATCTCAAACCCTAAACATTTAGATCACACTGTTCCAGTGTTTTATTTTTTTAATCCAAAATGACTTAAAAATATGTAAATATTTTATTTCCTACAAATGAAGATTATAGTGTGCATGCACACTATAACAGCTTTTAGCTTATCAAAGGCTGCGCTCACCACACACACACACACACACACACACACACCACACACATACTCTCACTTTTGCTCTGCCTTTTTGCATCTTCTCTATCTTACTACAAGAACTAATAGAGTAGATTGTTCCCCCTAGTGAGAGAAAGAAATAATCCAAAGTTGGACAGACTTTCTGAAGAGAGAAAGAAGGAAAGAGGACACAAGCAGGGGAACTGCTCTTGCCCACCTGAGTACATGAGGTACCCTGTGCTTGTGGCTCCATTTAAATCAGGTGAGGCTCTGATACATATTCACGATGACAGTTACCACTTGATAAGTACTTTCTTAGGTAAGAATGAGTGTTTCTGTTGTAATGATCCTTTTCAGGTGGCTAAAACAGACGATGAAGGTTTGACAAGAAATTTTCATCAACCAGTTATAAATCAAGCTAAGGAGCTGATGGATGGATGCAAAGGAACAAGGAGAAAGGAGGAAGTAAGTTAGTTCTACTGAGCTTCCCTGATCCAAAAAGGGTATACCAGTTTCAAGGAGGAAAAGAATGGGGAGGGAGAGCATTAGATTAAATTCTAAAAGGTTAAATAAATATCTGCCATTATTACAAATAATGAGAGCATAAAAGTCAGCAATACAACTATCATTTACTGGGCTCAACAATGAATTAAAGGCCATATATATATATATATATATATATATATATATATATATATATATATATAATATGGTGTTTAGGTTACAAAAAGAAAAACTTAGAAGTGTTAAATAACTCTCATCATTAGTAAGTTTAACACCAATGTCCACGTTTTTCCCTAAATATTAATCTCATAGCAAACAATGCTAGTTCTTTAATAAATATTTCTTCCACTTATGGTATACTGCTTTATTTTCTGTGACTGAAGACTGAACACTGATCAACTTCAATAACCAGTTTTGGTGACAGTTTTGTGTTACTTGACATCTCCCACTTGAGATCATCTTTTCATCTGTCCATCCATCAAATAGTTATTGAGCTTTAAAAACAGTTCCAGAAATTGGAAACAAAGTGGTAAACAAGTCAAAGTTCAGGCTAGAATCTACAATGTAACATAGGAAGCAGACATGTCAATATAATAAGATAGCTGCCTATGATATACATGCTAAGAAAACGATCACAGTAACAAGAGTGTAAGTGATATTACCCTGACTAGTTACTTCAAAGTTTAAATAGTTAATGCCTAAATACTTAAAAATCTCTCAGAAACAAACTATTTTGCAAGGTGGCAATTCAAGCTAATTTAAACAGTATAAGAGGAACTCTAGACTAAATAAGAGCTACCTTAAATTTATAAAAACAATTTTATTCCAAATAATCCTGTAATATAAGTGCTAGTGTCTTACTTTACAGATGAAAAATTGAAATATAAAAGGGTAAAATTAAAAGTCATCCATCTAGTTAGGAGTGGGAGACTTATTATCCCAAGGCTTATTCAAAGACTTCATTTTTCAACACAAAACAAATTTCATCCATTTTAAAGATATGAATCAACCCAAGCAAAAAGGCTTTCCAGTGATTCCTTCTTTTCTAACCTCTCAGTAAGGATGTGGTTATTTTGTAGAAAAACCTCCAATATATATGGATACAAGTACTCTTCAAAGGTAACAAGAATCCAAAATTATTAGAGACTAGTTTCATAGAAGAATGAGAATCAACTAAAATATCATTCTACTCAATATGAAGGGAGGGATTTTTAAAAATTAACTGGGGCAACCCTCAAATTGATCTTGTGATATTCCACATAAACGGATTTGGTCAAGGCCTAAATCTTCTAGAATATTCCAAAAAAGATGTATCGATTGTTGTCTTTATGTATATTTATTTTAAAAATTATCACATTAATAATAAGTATTTTTGTATAGTCTCTCATTTATTTCTGCAAATCTTAAAATTATCTTTAAATTTTGTGCAAAATTTCACAATATTTACTTGACTTCAGGGGGAAGAAATTCATTTTTTTACTCTACATTTATTTCCACAATATTTTTTTTATATTTATTTTTCAGTTGTAGTTGGACACAATACCTTCATTTTATTTATTATTATGTGGTGCTGAGGATCGAACCCAGGGCCTCCCACGTACTAGGTGAGTGTTCTACCATTGAGCCACAACCCCAGCCCTCCACAATATTTTATGAGGATAAAAAAATTCCATCTATCCATTGTTCCTCATGTCCACACTCAAAATAACTTGAGAGGAAAAACAGCACTTTCTGGCTGGTATTTAAAAATATTCAAGTCAAAAAAGAATATTAAAAATATTCTATGATAGACATGCTCAAGTTTAAGTAAAAGGAATTTCAAAGATCAGAATAATTCAGTTTTACTATTAATACAATTCCATTATTGTGAAAATATCATTTTAATAAAGGGTTTTATATAAAGAATGTAATTTATTATGTCCCATTGTAAAGAAATGACAAAATTTATTGTAAATGGCCAGACAGTAAATATTTTAAGCTTTGTGAGCCACATTATCTCTAATTCATCTACTCAGCTCTGCCACTGAGGAAAGAAAGAAGATGCAAATAAAACCTAAATGAATGAGATGGCTGCATTCCAATAAACTTCATTCATAAAAACAGGTGGTAGGCAAGATTTGGCCTGTAAGAAATAGTTTGCCAACCTCTGGTTTAGATCATTTTATAATTTAGATTATAACAAATGTTCTAGAAAGTAAACTCACATGACCACAGCTCCTTTGGTTTCTAAGCCTCATAACCATTCCTGAACAATGAAAAGCCCAACATATTCAGGCATCCATAAGCATCAGAAATAAGAGTTAAATTTCCATTATTCCTTCTGTGTTATATGATACCACTTTTCAGTTCCTCTGTCCTACTTTATTTCAAACTTTTATACTGAGTGCAAATGAATGAAACATCTAGACTTCCAAATCACCCATTCAAATGAAATTCACACTGCACAGCGCTGATTCCAAAGTTTAGTTGAAGGGACAGATATTATTGGACTAGGATAACATTTTAAGCCCTATTTTTAACTCCGCTACTCAGCACCTCAGTTTATTTGCTAAGAGATTACTAAATACCTCTTATCTTCTGATTCCATATACTATAAATGGGACTATTAGTAATGTAATTAAAAATATTCTAAAAGAACAAGTAAGATTTACCATGTTTTTCATTCTTTCATCTCTCTCCTCCCCCTCTTTCCCATCCCCTTCTTTTTCCTTCTTCCTCGCTCTTTACTGGGGAGTGAATCCAGGGGTTTTTATATTATTCAGTTATATTTCCAGTCATTTTAATTTTTAATCTACTAAGGCTGGCCTCAAACTTGTTATCCTCCTGCCTCAGCCTACCGAATATCTAGAATTACAGATATGCATCATGACAGGCTTGTACCATGCATTATCATGAAAGAGAAGAGGCTGACAAATATAATTCTCCTCTTTCCCATCAAACTCTACACTTTATTTCTTATCAGCCACAGGCTATAATAACTTTAGAACTGACAAAAGCAAGCAAAGTATAACAGAGTTATATTCCCTGAAAATCTACTAGCTTCACATCTTCCTTTAGGCACCACTGATAAGTACAAACTTCCACTTAATGTATCTTCCCTTCTAGTTGTAATCAGGTAGGAAAAAAAAGCAATATTTTTATTCACATAGTACTTCAATACCAATATGAAAATAACAGAACTTGAAAAGCAAATGATCTGCCTGTGAAACCGAGTTCCATTTATATGTCTACATTTTACTGGCTCTATTGAGACACTACTACAATGCCCCTGAAATAAATATGGTTCATATTAGGAGAGTACATATCAATAATAAATGATACCTATAACTATATTTATGCATAATTCAGCAGCAAATATAAAGTTAACTGCTTCAGGAAAACCTTGGTAAAATCAAATGCTAGCAAAGATCATATAGAGGATAAAAGTGGTATTTTCCTGACAATTCATAATCTGAAGTCTATATTCTTAATTTTTTCATCGTTTTAGGGAAAGCTTAGAACCCTAAAGAGACAAAAAGATCTTGCTAAGCTCTCTCTTATCAAGCTCTTCATTGATACTGAGTGATTCTTTGAGAAATGGGATAAATAGCTAAATGAAGATTGCAAGCTTATGTTACCAACAAAAGAAATTAGGTACTGGTTGGCATAATGATAATGGTACTGCCTCCCTTGCAGAACTGCTTTGCAGAATGTGAGCAGGGACAAATGTTGATGTAGAAGACTGTCTAAGTAGACTACTAGACCCTGCAGCTCTGGAAATTGTTCTGTTCCTGATTATATACTGTTCCAATTACATTATCTACTAGGATAAATTTCAAAACAACAACAAAAACATCTAGAGATGAGCAAGAAAATATCATTATTGAGCACTTACCAATGCCAATTTCACTTAGCTTATTACATAAATTATTCTTCCTGAGGAAGTAGCATTGTTTTAATTTTAAATAGAGAAAGCAGAATTTCAAACAGACTAAGTAATATGATCACAAATTAGAATTTGATAGTGGCAGAATCACAATTTGAACCCAAGTCTTCCAGATGCTATTACTTTTTAAGGAATAACATCAAACAAAGTGAAAGTCATAAAATTAAACTCTGGTAAAGGAGTAGAGAGAGTGATGATTTTAAACAGTGAATAACTATTAACTTTCAATTAACTATAACCACTCATTTTCAATCACAATACTGTGATTGAAACAGAATAATTTCTGTAATAATGTGATTGAAAATGAATAAGCTAAAAATGAATTTATGAAATGTCATCTTTGATTTAATTCATATAAACACAAGTTACTGTATGATATACACACATACATATCCATGTGAATGGATAGACTGTTTATGTATCTAGTGCACATTTTACAGTTTGGACAATATTTAAATAAGTGTTTAAGTTTTTCAGAAAATTCCCAGCTGAAGCTTAATAAAAAGATTAAAAAACAAATAGATAGGTCTCAGCCCATTCCTTATTTTTCCAGAGTTGTACATATTTTTATCCATAGCAACTGAAATTCTCTAATGACTTCATTTTGCAGCAGGATGGGACTAGAAGTTTCTTAGTGAATATCTTCTGTAATGTCAACCTGTGTATGTGCTTGAAACAGCAACCAGCTTCTGAGATTAGAAGCCATGTGGATCCCAAGGTACATCATATGATCTTCTTGTGGGTATGGATCTAAAATCCTATGTTTATACCTCCTCATCTTCACAGTCTTGAGCAAATAAAGGAACTTACATCACAGTCCCCATCACAACTATTAATGGCTATTTGCTACCAATGACTCAAAATTAATTAATTTTTTGACTTTAGTGTGCCTAGTGATGCAGGGAGTGGTGTATACTGAGCATTTATAATTACTGAAATAACCATAATGGTTCCTGCACAATTTGATTTTAACCACATATTCACACAATATGTGCATAATCACTGCATAATACATTTGTTACAAGATGTAACTATTCTTTAATCAGGCTGTATTTTCATAAACAACCTTATATTATGGTCAGATTCTAGTTCCTATTAAACACTAGATTTGTCATGATTAGAATTGGCCTTCTATATTACCATAATTATTTAAATAAGTACCTTATCATTCATGAGTGATATTTATTATACCAGAGTCAATTTAAGTTCAAAGAAAACATCTGTGTTATATCTTTTTTTCCTAAATTAATTTCATGAATTTATTAAATCATTCCACAAATATTTATTGAATCTCTGATGGAACAGGCTCTGCTGTAGGGAGTTGGACAATAGTAAAAATAAAACACAAAATCCCTCCTTTGAAAGTGCTCACTTGTACTTGGGAGAGGTAAACAAAAAACAAGCAAGCAAAATATGTCACGTGGTAGGCTGGGAATGTAGCGCCCAGGGTTTAACTCCCAGCACCATGTAAAAGATGAAAAAAGGTCATGTGGTGATAAGTACTATGGAGTATGTTATGGTTTGGATATGAAATGTGCCCCCAAAGGCTCATTCAAGGCTTAGTCCATGACTAGTGGCACTATTGGGAGGTGGAGTGACTTTTAAAAGTAGAGCCTAAAAGAAGGATGTTAGGCAATAGGGGTGTGTTCTTGAAGAAGATACTGGGATCTCCAGTTCCTCCTCTCTTTTGATTTCCTGGTCATCATGAAGAGAGCAGCTTCTCCATCACCTGCTCCTTGCCAAGTCCCTCAAGCAGGAATGGGGCATTTGAACTAAAATGGTTCCAGGAATCTCAACTGGGGAACAGCAAGAGATAAAGCTAGCGACAGCAGGGAGATAGAACAATTAAGGTACATAAAACCTTTATAAGGATTTGTATTCCTTTATGAATGAAACACAAAAGTATCTCTTTTAGCACAATACTTCATTAGAAGAAAGTTAAACTAAATCCCAGTGCTGAACAATAAATTCGCCTGTTTACACTTTGAACTGTATAAACCTGCTTATTAACTGAAAAGGAAAAGGATTAAAATTGCCAACTTATAATATATCTTAATAAACAAAATGCAAATAGAAATTAACAAAATACCTAATTGTTCTTGCTCTTTTTAAAGTGTGAGATATGGTCTTTGTGGTTCATATTTGCATGCACCCTGAATTATGCTAATAATGGAGGCAGAATTTTGCCAGTAACTTTTTCTAGGCATCCTTCTCTTTTTCTATTCATATCTTGGCTAAAAACATTAAATTACAAGGTGTTTGGTTTTTTTTAATAAAGAGGGTATTTTTAGGTATTTCAATAAAATTCCATTATTCAACATAGCCTTATTAGGAATACACAGTTAGTCTGCTATCTCTTGTGGAGAACCATATGAAATGAAAACTTTTCATTCATAACTCTCAACTTAGTTTTCCCCAGTTAATTTAACATTAAAATTTTTTGATAATTTTAGACTTTTTAAAAATCTATTTACTCAAAGTACTTAAAAATAAACGATCAAAAGTGGATATTCTAGCAATAGATAGGCTAGATTTGTTCTTGTTTAATAATTTCTAGATGAGTCCTTAATTTCACATTCATTGATTAGTAAGTAGAATCTTACTCTCATTACTGAATCTTAAATTAGTTCAAAGGTGATAATAATATACAAATCCAATAAAAAAAATCAAGTAAATTTTTAAGTGTTTATTTTTAGAAGTTCTATTATTTGTGATTTACTTCACATTTATACCATTATAGAGAAAAAAAACCCAAACCTCATTCAAGTGTTTCTTTTACTTCATAAGAAACTTTATTTTTCTTATATAAATTATTTTATTTATAAAGGAAGTTAGCATTGCTTATATATCTGGTTGATAATTTAATGGATTTTATAAAATACAGAATAAATTAAAATTCCAAAGCTTTTTAATATTAACAAAGTATTAGTATCTTTTCTTTGTATAAAGGAATCATATAAAACAAAAATTACATTGTCCATTCTGATACCTTTTCTACATTACAGATAGAAAATCTGAGACTACAGAAAATTAGGAACACATGATGCCTGATTCACCAAAAGATAAATTCTTTATCCTCTGAAAATTAATGTACCTTCTCTCCACCACTATTTGAATCTATTAGGAAGTGACCTAAAAGAACGCTTAGTATTACACTACTTATAATATATGTGACTCACCATGGAACTTCAAAACCCTAACTGGTCTCTACACCTGTTCAATGGATAAATCCTTTACGAAAAGCTTAAAAACTAGCAACGTCAAACTGCTATCAAAGCTTCTAAATGCTTATTCTGAATTTTAGTACTTATCTCATTGAAGACCAGACCAGGAACAAACATCAGACTAGGGCTGGGCCAATGCCCTACAAAACTACTTTAAACACGCTCTACCCAGTACAAATCTGAACATATAAAATACATATTTTTATATACAACCTGTGAAAATATATTCTGTTCTAGTTCAATACATTTACAAAAAAAAAAAAAAAGAAAGAAAAGAAACAGCATAGGGGAGTTGGGGTGTTGCTCCTAACCCTATAAACTGAATGTGTAACCTCAGTATGATAAACACTAATCTGGACTCAAAGTCAGAGAACTCAGAAAGATCATTTAATAAACAGGAAGGCTGGCTAAGAGTGGTCATATACAAATGTTCACTGAATTGTACTGAAACAGTCCATATGTAAAACAACATTAAACTACCTTTTTTATTTATTTTTTTATTGGTTGTTCAAAACATTATAAAGCTATTGACATATCATATTTCATACAATAGATTCAAGTTGGTTATGAACTCCCAATTTTACCCCAAATACAGATTGCAGAATCACATCGGTTACACATCCACATTTTTACATAATGCCCTATTAGTAACTGTTGTATTCTGCTACCTTTACTATCCTCTACTATCCCCCCTCCCTCCCCTCCCATCTTCTCTCACTACCCCATCCACTGTAATTCATTTCTCTCCTTGTTTATTTTCCCATTCCCCTCACAACCTCTTATAAGTAATTTTGTATAACAATGAGGGTCTCCCTCCATTACCATGCAATTTCCCTTTCTCTCCCTTTCCATTCCACCTCATGTATCTGTTTAATGTTAATCTTTTCTTCCTGCTCTTCCTCCCTGCTCTGTTCTTAGTTGCTCTCATTATATCAAAGAAGACATTTGGTATTTGTTTTTTAGGGATTGGCTAGCTTCACTAAGCATGATCTGCTCTAGTGCCATCCATTTCCCTGCAAATTCTATGATTTTGTCATTTTTTAGTGCTGCGTAGTACTCCATGGTGTATAAATGCCACATTTTTTTTATCCATTCATCTATTGAAGGGCATCTGGGTTGGTTCCACAGTCTAGCTATTGTGAATTGTGCTGCTATGAACATCGATGTAGCAGTATCCCTGTAGTACGCTCTTTTAAGGTCTTCAGGGAATAGTCCAAGAAGGGCAATAGCTGGGTCAAATGGTGGTTCCATTCCCAGCTTTCCCAGGAATCTCCATACTGCTTTCCAGATTGGCCGCACCAGTTTGCAGTCCCACCAGCAATGAACAAGAGTACCCTTTTCCCCACATCCTCTCCAGCACTTGTTGTTGTTTGACTTCATAATGGCTGCCAATCTTACTGGAGTGAGATGGTATCTTAGGGTGGTTTTGATTTGCATTTCTCTGACTGCTAGAGATGGTGAGCATTTTTTCATGTACTTGTTGATTGATTGTATGTCCTCCTCTGAGAAGTGTCTGTTCAGGTCTTTGGCCCATTTGTTGATTGGGTTATTTGTTTTCTTATTGTTTAATTTTTTGAGTTCTTTGTATACTCTGGATATTAGGGCTCTATCTGAAGTGTGAGGAGTAAAAATTTGTTCCCATGATGTAGGCTCCCTATTTACCTCTTTTATTGTTTCTCTTGCTGAGAGAAAACTTTTCAGTTTAAGTAAGTCCCATTTGTTGATTCTTGTTATCAACTTTTGTGCTATGGGTGTCCTATTAAGGAATTTGGAGCCCGACCCTACAATATGTAGATGGTTCAATATACGGAAATCAATAAATGTTATTCACCACATCAATAGACTTAAAAATAAGAACCATATGATCATCTCAATAGACGCAGAAAAAGCATTCGACAAAGTACAGCATCCCTTTATGTTCAAAACATTAGAAAAACTAGGGATAACAGGAACTTACCTCGACATTGTAAAAGCTATCTATGCTAAGCCTCAGGCTAGCATCATTCTCAATGGAGAAAAATTGAAGGCATTCCCCCTAAAATCTGGAACAAGACAGGGATGCCCTCTATCACCACTTCTATTCAATATAGTTCTCGAAACACTGGCCAGAGCAATTAGACAGACGAAAGAAATTAAAGGCATAAAAATAGGAAAGGAAGAACTTAAATTATCACTATTTGCAGATGACATGATTCTATACCTAGCAGACCCAAAAGGGTCTACAAAAAAACTACTAGAACTAATAAATGAATTCAGCAAAGTGGCAGGATATAAAATCAACACGCATAAATCAAAGGCATTTCTGTATATCAGCGACAAAACCTCTGAAACGGAAATGAGGAAAAACACTCCATTCACAATATCCTCAAAAAAAATAAAATACTTGGGAATCAACCTAAACTACTTTTTTAAAATATATTTTTTAGTTGTACATAAACACAATACCTTTAGTTTGTTTATTTATTTATTTTTATATGATGCTGAGTGTCTCACATAAGTGAGGCAAGCACTCTACTGCTGAGCCATAAACCCAGACCTCTAGTTTAACTTTTGAAAAGTGACATATACAATAATATCCTCAAAGGCATAAAATAAACAGATCTAGAAACAATAATAATAATTAACACAAGGATCTGGCCAGGACATGTCTCTCATCCACAGGAATTTGCTTATGAAACTGAACTATAGCTAGGCATTGTGGCAAACACCTGTAATCCTAGCAACTAGGGAAGCTGAGGCAGGAGGATCACAAGTTCAAGACCAGCCTCAGAAACTTAGCAAGGCCCTAAACAACTTAGTGAGACCTAGTATCAAAAATAAAAAATAAAAGGGGCTGGGGATGTAGTTCAGTAGTAAAATGCCTCTGGGTTCAATTCCCTATACCAAAACAAAATAAACAAACAAAGAAAAACCCAAAAACTGAACTATATAATGGAGATTTCCCCTAACAATGGACGCAAATATAGAGAAGTCAAATATGATGGCTAACTCTTATGGTCAATAATCTGAAATGTACTAGATTCTATCGTAAAAGAAAAACATCACCTCTAATCTGATATTTTTCCTAACATGTGCTCTAATGATCCATGTGCTAAAATGATGCCACCTTGAAGGGCAAGGGAATCATATTAATTTCCTCTCTATAAAATTTGTGGAAGTATGTGAAATTTCACAAGTAACTTAGTTTACAGAAAAAAAAATACTATGTTCTATGCTGTGTTCTTTTCTCAAAAAATAAACCTTGACAGAATGACAATTATCAAGAACACAAGTAACAATAAATGTTGGCAAGGATGTGGGGGGAAGGCAGGACTAAGGATTGAACTCAAAGGCACTTTACCACTGAGGTCCTCAACTCTTTTTAAATTTTGAGACAAGTTTTGTGATACTTCTGCCTCAGCGCCCCAAGTAGCTGGGATTATAGGCATGCATCACTGTACTCTGCCCAAAACACATGTTCCTATATATCCAACATGTCCCTTTCTTTTATTGGCATCACTAGTTATACCTAAAAGCCCAGTCATACATGGCAATAAAATATAATAATTAAAGATCAAAGTAGCAGCTGTGTTCAGGGACCACACCCAAGCCTGTTAGTGAGCTGCATACCTCAATTAATAACGAGATCCATATTTGAATAAAATTGAGCTTGCATTAAAATCTTTGTTCCCGTTTTGACACGCACAACATCTAAGAGCTTGGCTGCTTTCACCCATGGCCTTGTTTTCAGCTGTCTGTCACATAAATTTGCAATTTAGCATCTCACTGATCTCCTTGTTTTCTAGGGAACACTACCCCCCACAAAAAAAAAAAAAAAAAAAAAAAAACGAACGCTGTCATATGCTTATGCTTTGGTGTTTCTATGAAAACAAGATGCAGCATGACTCACTGCTCTTGGTGAATTACGTGCCTCATGTGAGTTTAGAAGAAAGAGAACAGCAGTTACATGTGCTAGGATACTGATGAGCATGGCTGTAAGAAGCCAGTTGTTTAGAGGAACATTTGTAGAGAAAGAGCAGTTGGTATAAACAGAATTAGACAGTAAGTCTGTGCTATGGTTTAGATGTGGTGTCCCCCAAAAGCTCACAGATGAAACAATACAAGAAGGTTTTGAGGAGAAATAATTGGGTTATAATCTTAACCCTATTGGTGAATTAATCCCTGATGGGATTAACTAGAGGCAGGTGGGTTATGGCAGGAGGAAATAGTTCATTGGGGACATAGCTATGGGGTATATATTTTGTATCTGGAGAGTGGAGTCTCTCTCTCTGCTTCTTGATCATCATGTGAGCTGCTTCCCTCCACCACACTCTTCTGCCATGTTGTTCAGTCTCACCTCGAGCCCTGAGGAATGCAGCCAGCTGTCTATGGACTTAGACCTCTGAAATCATGAGCCCTCATATAAACCTTTCTTCTTCTAAAGTTGTTCTAGTTGGGTCTTTTAGTCACAGCAGTGAAAAGGCTGACTAAAACAGTCTGGATCAGATAATTACAACTTTCCTTTTCAGAACCATCAAAAAATATTTGCTATAACCTAGATATCTGATGAGTCTGTGTTTAATAAAGTTAGATAAGAGAACTAGGCCAGTTTTTAAAATTTGACAAAATACTCAGTGATGGTTTGAGATTAATCATTGACAGATCATCCAAACTGACCTTCTACAGAATCAATATCAAAATCATACTAGATCTTTTTTCAATTTTTTAGGTTTCATAACTGCTAACAAACTGTTGTTCTATGTCAAACTATCACAATTTCCCACTAGTCCAATTAAAATCCTTATCCTATAAATTTATTTTCTTTAGTTTACCAAAAATAATGAGCAGGAAAATCTATATAGACTCAAATATACCACTGCTGAAATGCTCTAGACAAAATAACAAACACAACAACAAAGTTCATTATAACTATTTGCAGAGGTGACCCAATGAATGGCCTTATAAAAAACACTCAAGAACAACATTCACATACGTAACTTGTTAAAATTTTTACTACTCTCAGGAAATTGTCAGCTAATTTCACAGAAATGTCAGCTAATTTCACAGAAAAATGGAAAAGAGAGCTAATTTACATATAAGCTCATCATCTACAATAAAAGAAGCAAACCAAACCTAAAAGCCCAAATTTTTATTCCCAAATTAGGGTGATGTTATAATCCTTGACTACATTTGAAATATTTTTAAGGTCCAACGTATAAAACAAGTAAAAGTATAGCTTCTGTCGTTGAAGTACAAGCACAGGCTGGAAACTCAGAATGTTTTCCACTGGCCTCCTGGTAGTACCACCTAGGATAGTTCAGGAAAGAGCTTGATAAAGCTGGGTCCTCAAGTTTAAAGACAAGAAAACTGAAGTCTCAAAGAATAGGCTGAGAAGTTCCCTTTCTACTACACTTGAATGCTAGCCTTTTCTGGGTCTCTATTTTCTTATTTGAAAAGTAAGTATAATCATTCCCAATCATCTACCTCATCATTATACTTCATTATGAGAAAACAGCTAAATGTCAAGAAAATAAAAGCAGAAATTTGACTTGCAGCTAAGTAAGACTTAGGTCTCAATACCACCTTGTCAGCAGTTTGTCCATATAATTACTTGAGTTTCTTCATGTGTAAAAGAGATAAATACCACCAACCTCACCTGGTAATTCGTGGATTAAATGGGGCAATACATGTAAATTATCACACACTTTACCTGCAGCTTGTAGCTGATTAATAAAACAGACTAGAGTTTTTATATCATTTCAATGTATTTATAAAATGTATATACTTAACATTATAATCACTGTATAGAAGTTTCAGGAGCAAATTCATTATTAACAATCTTACCACTTTGGCATGTAGTGACTGAAATTAAGGACTGAAATGAAAAAATTTATAAGCTAAAGCAAGTGGGTTTTTCTACACTAATATTTTACCACATCACAATTCTATAATGAAATAATATTTGACAAACTTATGCACACAGGGAATAACTGGGTTTTTGTTTTCCCTCTCTATGTACTATAGGTTGAGCATTCTCTATCAAAATGCTTCATCACCAGAGTGTTTCAGACTCAGTAAAACTGAATAAGAATAAAGCAAAGAAACCCACCAAAACATCTACCAACACACCCATCTTTACTACATTTCTAGTTATCTCCCTCCTGCATCAGAAGCATGAATCAGACTAGAATACTCAGTCATCCATTTCAGCTGCCCTCTCAGCTTTCTTATGACCACTGTACACTTGTCTGATGTAATCCTGATGTGTGTTTCTACTGCCACCATATGAAACAAGATCACTCTTTATTAGCCAATTTCAACTTACTTCTATTTTATGAAGCAAAATCTAAGAGAAAAAAAGATTTTTTCCTTCACTACTTTTTCTTAGAGTCTCTCTTATGGAAAATCTCCTATTCTGGCTTTGTGTTCATATAAAAAAGTATATATTAAAATTCAACTTTAACCTATAGGTTTTTATATCTATTTTTATTTAATTGGTCACATAATTCATAATCAGAAGTTAACTTTAATACTATCTCTTCAGGACTCCTAAATATGAACCAACAAGATTTACAGAGTTAGAATTCCATCTATTTCATTTTTATGTTAAAAAGACTCTAAATCTCAGACATAATCCATTTCATAATAAAAGCTTTAAAAACAGCTTTTAAACAATACTTTCATTTCCCCTCATTTTTTCCAACCACAAGAATGTTGCCATATTTCTTTAAACAAATCTTGCAGCACTTGTCATGACAATTTATGAATATTTTAAAATTAACTATATATTACATTGTCAAGAAACAGTTGTCAGTAAATACAATATATAACTTATTCTAGGAGATAAGTTCCTCAGATTCTGAAAAGAGTTAACTGCAATGATACATTTAAAAAGTCATCAAAGTGTCTGTTTTACAACTGAAGTAATAAAAATGTGTACATGTTCACAGGTCATCTCAGCTACAGAAGCACTTGTGAGGTATTAGGTGGCTACTGAGAACAAAGATTAAACTTCAAAATCTTTAGGCAGAGTCAAAATTTCTATGTTCTTATGAATAAACTTTATTATGTAATCTCTGCCTATTTAATACATTAAGAAATAATCAGTTCATAGGGAAAAAATGCCAGTCAAGTTCTTCTGTAGAGATGAATAACGTTATTTCCTAAAGAAGAAAGAAAGGAAGCCTCTTCCATTCCATTTCCTCCTAGAGAACAATTTAGGCTCAGCTGTACAGGAAGACTTTTCTTTCTGATCTGACCTCAGTTGTTATCACTTTTTCCTTTAATAGTCATATACTGGGAATAGTAGCTGGTTAGGCAACCATTATGTTGACCTGATTGAATTCCTATGTCTCTGCATATTTTAGCATCATCTGTGTTTCAAGACTCTTGTTATGGGTACTGTAAGAAACATCACATAGTGGCGTAAGAAATGAATCCTCTGGAGACCATCAAGTAGAGGAAGGGGACCAGGAGGAGGGAGGAAGAAAGGGTGAAGGGAAGCACTGAGAAGTGAAACTGAACAAATTATGCTGTATGCATGTATGAACACAAGGCAACAAAACCCACTATTCTGGATAACTAATATGCACCAATTAAAAAAAAAGAAATGAATCCTTTCAAGGACCTTAACACTTATTTCAAGGAGATAAAATGAACATGTACTGTGTGACTGTGATTAAATATTGGGCTGTGTAGTAGACAGATGTGATTCTAGAATCAAAATCTCTGCTCACTGGTAGAGTGCTTGCTCACCTAGCACCTGAGAGGCCCTGGGTTCAATCCTCAGCATCACATAAAAAAAAAAAAAAAAAAAGGTATTATGTACAACTACAACTAAAAAACAAATATTAAAAAAAAAATTTCTGGGGGTGGAATCCAGTAATCCACTTCAATTTTTAAGCTCAGTAAAATTTCAGGGCCTTGATTTTAGAGAAGCTAAGGGATATCTTTTCATTTACTATACATCTTTAAATTCATTAGGGTACAGCTTCTGCAAAAATTATGGGTTTTTTTGATGGTTAAATGGATATATTGAGGATAAAAAAGAGAAATTAACTTGAATCTGATCAATAAGTACTGATTCAGCCTATTTAAATATATACCAACAGACCTGAAAGAACAGTACAGCCAAAAAGGCTATTAAAAGCAAGACAAACACCTGTTAATGCATATGAAAAAACTCACAAACATGCTTCTGCTCCATGGGTTTCTTTTCAAAATCAGACATGAGCTGACAGATGCTCCCTTGTTAAAAAAAAAAATTATTGAAATTAAAAATTAAAAGATGCATACCATTTTTTCTTGTTCTTTTTAGATATATATGTTAGTAGAGTGTATTTTGACATATTATACATATTCATAACATGGATTATGACTTATTGTAATTGGAATCCAATTCTTGTTTGCACAAGTAATTTAAGTGGGGCATGGAGCAGGGATACTGTGCACTGAGTTAATCTAACAGTTTTCAGACTACTAATTTTCCTGTCCTATGCACTAGGTGATATTATTGACATAAAACAGATATATGATAAACTTTAAAAACATTAATAGATTAAATAGTTTCACTGAAGAAAAACGTAGATTTAATTGAGCTAGAGCCAGACTAGTTAGAAAACTGAGAAGGAAATGATCTTTCATAGCAGAAGCATTAAATACTTCAGTAGCTGCATACTACTGATTTCCCAGTATCCTTAGCTTTATATTTTGACATATGACAGTACAATCCTCTTACCTCATCTTCAAAAATTTCTAAATTTTTCTTGGTTTTAGTCCTTTCACATTTGAATTTTCAAATTGGCAGACTAAATTCAAGATTTTATTCTGTTTTGTTTGTTTATCATTTCCTGTTCTTTCAGTTCTTTTTCTTTCTATAATTAATTTTATTCCCACAGGACCTTAATCCCAGGTAGAGTCTATTTCCAAGAAAAGTTACATACTTTGGCCAAAAGAAGAGGCCAAAATACTGTGGGTGGTGATTTTTAATAACAGAAATAATAAAAACATCATTAACTGCAAATATCACAATTAGTCTCTTTTGTCCCTCAAGTACAGAGAATTTCTGATAGACATTACAGAATTTCAAAATTAGAATTTTAGAATTCCAAATTCTTAGACTTTCAAAACTAGACATTTATGGAACTTCAAGCCATCAAAACTTATGTCCACCTTGTGTCAACAAAGCTAAAATACCACTAGAGGTAATATGCCAAAGTTATTCTGAGAAGTGATGATAAGATGTAGCAAAAGCCACATTGTTTCCTTGCATCTTTCAATGTGTGGCAATATCCAGAGCTTAAAAAAATTTTACAAGGACAATGGCACAAGTTAAATGCTTGCTTACAAGTCTTAAATTTCTTATCTGTGATTCAATTCATCCTTAAAAATTAGAAAATAACTGAAAGGTTTCTACTAAATAAATAATGCACAAATATTTCTGAAACATGCTAACTTTGAATCTAATATGTGAGAATAAAATGTATTGCATATAATTGTATACAATTATAGATCAGGACAGAATATTTAAATCTAGAAAGATGTCTTAAACCAAACCTTAAAAAATAAACAGTAATGTACATAGATGAAAATTCCACTGGATTATTAATTATGTAATCTTACACTATTATAAAATTTGCATATAATTAATATGTGTACATACTGGATACCATACCAGTGACTCTCAAGGAAGAGTCACTGGTATGGTAAAAAAAGCTTTATATTATGCAAAATCACTAACAAATATGAGATACTGGTATCACCATCATTTTACTGACCCTTTACAAAGGATATAAGAATGTGATGTGTACAAGACCTCACCAAGTCCCAAGATTTGTTACAATTTTCTGAACTCAATTGTCCTAGAAGCTGTACCTGCACCAGGGATGCTTAGTAAATATTTAAGAACAAATGAGTAAAGTAGTTGGAGGAAATCTCTACTTTAATAATAAAGAATAAGTAAATTTCTTATAATAGAAGCAAATAAATATGACTGAGAAAAGTTAATACACAGTTCATTATGCCAAAAGAGAGAGGCACTCTACGGGATTTAGAGCCTCTATACAATACCAATAAATAAGAGGCAATAAGATAAAAAGTTTTTAAAAGAAGGAAAATAATACTAGAAGGTCATAAGCTCTACTAGCAGTGAAAAAAAGAGACCAATAGAAACAATGTCAATTGAACACAGATAGTACTTACCCAAAGAGCACTATGATATCTACCTATAACTATAATACTATCTGACATCTTGCTTTTTTAGCTTTTAAAATTTCAGGTTATCTTGGGGTTCTTTCTATAAGAGTAATAAAAACTTGCTCATCTGAAAAAGAAGATCTATATAGTTCATTATACAGGTGAACCAAAATATATGGAGAGTCTCCTACTGATAAACATTTAATTACCCTTAACAATGTTTTAATGAATTACTTTAAGCATGTGTTATTTCATAAATGTGTGAGAATATCTATGGGATAAAGTTCTAGAAATGAAACTGTAGGTCAGAGGATGTGTCTATTCTTCATCCTAAGAGGAGAATGGATCTTACAGATGTTATGTCCATCAAAAGCCTTTTCTGGGAACACATACAAATAGGCACTCAAACAGGAGAATAAAAATACATGTATTAAGATAGAGGGAGAAAAAGAGTATAAAAGTCATTTAGCAATTAATCACATAATCTGTACAGATCCGTCTCACTGTTTATAAGAATATGAAGCTTGTGGGTATTATGTTGCCCCAGAGTGCTGGCATGCAAGTAAAGATCAATTAACTTTTCATACTGCAAAGAATGTTCTAAACTTTGGGACCAAAAGCAAATACACACAAAACTGATGCTTCCTGCAAATAGTTTCTTATGGGAACCAAGAATACAGGAAACTAAGAAGAGTAATCCATTAAAGGAACCTATGATAGGACAAGATAACTATCAGTATGTAGATACTTAGCACCTTGAATAAAGCTTTCTCAACTCAAAGAAACATTGCCAAGGCAATGGAAAGCTTAGGATTAGGTAAAATATTTGTTAGATATTTATTTATATAAGGCAGAAATTGAGACAAAATAGGAAGTCTGGTCATCCATAGGACATCAAGTCACCACTGGCATGGTAAATGCTGAGTAAAAGTGGTGAACCAAGAAAGACCAATTTATCTGTGAACTGTATTGACTTAGAGGGAAGTGGGTGTGCCCTGAAGAAGATTAGATGAATTCCTAACATGTTTTTAAAACAGAATCATGTGAGTCACTCCCAGGGAGTAAACAGGCACTTTATATCTGATGTCTTTTGGTTCACCCTTTTATTTCCTTTCTCATCTTCCCTTAGAAAAATGTCATGAAAACAATCCAATTCTTTATCTTCTCCTAAACTAAAAGTTGGATGCAATAAGCTATATCTACTCAAGCCACTAAAACCGGTAATATCCATCCAATTTCCTATAGTAGTCCTCTAACTGGGTGAGGCAAAGTGCAACTATCATTCCATCTTATTCTTACCTTCTTGCCAGTAAGTTTATGTACAAAGTAAGAATTTTTCTTCTAGCTGCATAACATCTCTTTAGAAAGATGTAATGACAAACGATTTAAAAAGTAAAGTCTCTGGATTTGAATGTTGGATTGGTATTCAGTTGAAGGGCAAGCATGGGCTTTCCTAGATTAAGCAACCTGGATTCAAATTCTGAATCAGCTGCTGATGAGTAACTTTGTACAAGTTACCCAAGCTTCCACTTCTTCATCTTAAAAAAAAAAAAAAAAGAAACCAAAAAAGTGCTCTAAAATATGAAAGAACAAAGGACACAGCAGACAGTAAGACAGAAACAGTAAAACTAGAATCCCATGGAGATCAGAAGTGTCAAACACTGGTACTCTCAATAATGAGACATAGCAGCTATAATAATGTTGAGAGAAGTGATAAATAAGGATAGAAAAAGACTTTTTTATGATAAGAGCAAATAACCAAAAGATTACTTAATAGCACTGTACTTCTCAGGAGTGAGAAGGGATGTCCTAATAATAGCCCTTGAAAATCTATATTATGTTTGTATAAATTCAGTTGCCTACATAAAATATCAGCAAGCCACATGGAGGCCAAAAAAACAATCTGAGGGGAAGTAGAAGAAATTCAATTTCACTCTGGACAACAGATGGTGATTTAAAAAAAAAAAAATCTGTCAGTCTTCCTATCTCATGTAATCTACAAGATTATAGTCAATTCAGAATGTATAACACTATAAGAAGGCAAAGTGTGGCAGACAAAATAATGACCTCCTAAAGATACTTGTAATGCCCAGAATTAATGAATACTTTAGTACCAACAAAGGGAATTAGGGTACCAGATGGAATTAAAGCTGCTAATCAGATAACCTTAAACTGGGGAGACAGTCCTGGATTATCTAGTGGACCCAAAGTAATTACAAGGTTCCTTAAATATAGAAGAGTGAGGAATCAGTATTAGAATGATGCCATTCAAGACAGGCAAATTTGCCAATGTCACTTTAAAAACAAAAAAACATGCAAGCCAAGGAATGCAGGCAGTGTCCAGAAAATGGAAAAGTAAGAGGGTGGGTTCTCCCTTTTTTAGGAGAAAAGAGAGTCCTGCCAACCCCATAATTCTAGCTCAGTGAAGTTCACTGTATACTTCTGACCTTCAAGACTATAAAAATAATAAAATGTGAGAGATGTTTTTTCATGACTAAGTTTGAAAAAATTTGTTATAACAGTAACAGGAAACTAATACTCAAAAAATAATTTTTGAGAAACCTTTATGAAAATTTTACAGTAAATATTTTTAAAACTTGAGGAATTTGGTGTCAATTTATCTAGCAAATTCAATTATTCAGATTTATCCATGCCCTGAGGTTTCTGGAATAACTGAAGCTTTACCATCAACTTGAGATAATTTTTTTTACCCCCTCTTAAGTTGTAAGATCATTAACAAATAAATGCTAATTGATATAACCAGATTATAAACCACATGTTTCCAATACTTTAAGTCCAATAATAGGTAGGACAGAAAAAGGAATGACCAAAATGAGTGCTAGAGTTGAATATATAAGTAAAAATGGTAAGTTACACACACACACACACACACACACACACACACATACACATATATACACATACACACACAAAAAAAATAAAAGCAATTTAATATCCTTGACTTTTTTTGGGGGGAGGGTGCTGAGGATTGAACCCAGGGCCTTGTGCATGCAAGGCAAGGACTCTACCAGTGAACTATATCCCCAGCCCTTCTAGATGTTATTGTATCTCTCACTATAAGTTAAATTTACATTTAAATTTCAAAAGCACTTCAAGCTATAGATGGGCTGTTGTAAAGCAGGAACACCTACATCTACTTCAAAACATCTTCTATTGATGATAGCAACTTCAATGTGTACTTAATATCAGATAAACAATTATATCACATTAATGTTCTTCCCTAAAGAGTAGAATATAATTAAAGAGAATCTGCCTGGAATCTCTTCAAAGTAAATTCCAAAGACTGGCCAAAAGCTTTTGTTTGACATCAATTTTGAAGGCTGATGAAAGGAAAGAAATACACACACACAATTCTCCAGGCAAAATTTATCTTCTTTTCTTACATTGCTACTTCCAGTTTAAAACTATTCTGCTTGGAGCAGAAGCATGGCTGTGAGTTCACAGATGGTGGGGGAGGTGATATTTAAATGGTCTGTGGCAGGAAACAAAACATTTTCTACTTCAGGAGGAAATTAATAGCAGGAACAGAATGGTAATGTGACATCAATTGGGTCAGAATATTTTAAAAATCCATCACTGCATTCAGTTCTATGAGAATATATTCCTCCTGCAGCAAGCTTACAAATGCTAATGTCAAAACAAATTTTATATCCATTATTTGTATCATCTGTACAAAAATAGAAAGCAAATATTCATAAATACTACTTAAATGAGCTTACAACTTCACATGATTTTGATTTATATGATCAATAGTTCCATTTAAGACAGATTAAGACTTAGTTATTATAAGATGCCAAGAAATAAGTCACATTCCAAAAAACACTTTTCTAAAAAATGTTTTTTGATAATTTCTATGATCAGTCATTTAGTAGTATGAGAGAATATAATATATTGAAAACAAAGCCAGTCCTTTCATAAGAAAATAGATGAAAAAAAGAATAAGTACTAACAACTAGACTAGGCCACTTTGTTTTACCCAGAACATGGCATTCTCAACAGACATCATTCTCAACAAACATCTACTAAAAATGGCAATAAAAAAGAAAGATGATTATGTTTCCTGTCTTGGAAATATCATTCAAATTTGGAACACAGTGCTCTTAAAAAAGAAACAGTGACCTCCAACCTTAACAAGAATATCTTCTTAGGAAGGCGCTATCATTCACTAAATGCCAAAAGTGCAACAGCCCAATGATGTGACCTGATCAACATTCTTTCTTGTAATTTTTCCCTTTTTGGTATGTGTCAGGCACTGGGAAAGAGGAATGATCTTTTCCCCCCTTTTGAGGAAGAATATACACAAACAATAAAACCAATGTGTGTTGAGGGAAATACCACAAATAGGCAAATATTACTGGGGCTGCTAAAAAGATACCATATATGTACATGGTTCAGGAAAGATGCTGATGTTATTACAATTTTAAAATTTTAAACAGCAAGTTCCATTATGTGTGATGTAAAGAACTGTTTAGAAAGTATAACTTTCATTACTAGGTTAGAAGCATTTAAATCAGCCTGAAGAAATTCATAGACATTGGAATTATAGTTTTAAAATATTTACATGCTTAAGTTAGGCAAACTACTTATCAAATGCTCAAGCTTTACTTTTAAACTCAACTAACCACAAAAGAAGGATTCCTATCTTCTGGGTAAATAAACTAAAGTTCGAAGAATTGAAGCAACTTGCTCATAGCCAGTAAGTGATGAAGTCAGGGTTAGAAGTCTGATGTTTCTGATTAGTCTCACTAAACCAGAAAAACAAGTCTATGTTGTTTAAGTAGTGAGCTGCATTTCTTCTGCTGGAGTTAACCATGGCAAAATAACACCTGTCTTTGTTATTAAGAGATTCATCAATAAATCTTATGCATATTTCCCCAAACAGAAGTCATTCTACCAGAAGCAAAAGCTGACCAGCTAAAAATTCATCCTTATTTAAAGGACTAGATATCATATAGAAAAATATAAGAGTAGAACAAATTAGCAAGCATCACAGTGTGGTGGCAGAGAGGTACAGTTCCTACTTATAATGCAGGACCAGTGCCAGACTCATCACTTACTCAATGTCTCCCTGAAAATGGGGGTAAAAAGAGTGAGGCACAGAAAGACAACTATCACATGTTCTCACTTAAATGTGGAATCTAAAAACACTCAACTCAAAGCAGTAGAAAGCAGAATAGTGGTTGTCAGGGACAGGGGAAGGGGTAATGGAGAGGTTTGAGAGACATTGGTCCAAGGATATAAAATTGCAGTTAGGGGCAATAAATTCAAAGGACCTATTGTGTAACATGATTATAGTTGATAACAAGGTACCATATTCTTGAAAATAATGAAGAATATAGCAATCAATTGTAGAGTATGGTGATTACAGTTAATGATACCTTCTCAAAATTGCTAAGAAAATAAATTTTAAATGATCACACTACAAAAAAATGATTAGTATGTAAAATAATGTATATGTTAATTAGCTTGATCTCACCATCCCACAATATATTAGTATAAAATTTCAAAACATCATATCATATACAATATAAATGATTTTGCCAATTCAAAACATTAAAAGCTAACATTTTTTAAAAAGGAGTGCCAACAGTTACTGGAAGAAGAAAGAAAGGACTCTCCCAGAGGAAAAGCAGCCCTGCCAGCAACTTGATTTCAAACTTCTGGCCTCTAAAACTGAGATAGAGCCAGGCACAGTGGTGCATGCCTATAATCTCAGCAACTCAGGAAGCTGCAGCAGGAGGATCAAAAGCTCAAGGCCAGCCTCAGCAACTTGGTGAGACACTTAGCAACTAATTGAGTGAGACCCTGTCTCAAAATAAAAAATAAAAAAGGTGGGCTGGGGTTATGGCTCAGCAGTAGAGAGATCGCTTTGCATGTGCAAGACATGGGTTGGATCCTCAGCACCACATAAAAATAAATAAGTGAAATAAAGGTATTAAAAAATAAGAGGCTCTCTTAAAAAAAAAAAAAAAAAAAAAAAAGGACTGGGGATGCCGGTCAGTGATAAAGCACCTCGGGGTTCAATCCCCATTACAAAAAGAAAAAGAAAAAAGGAAAGAAAAAATACCCACAAAAACCAAAGGACAGAATAAGTTACTGCTGTTTCAAACCTCTCCATTTGTGGTCATTTATATGGCAATCACATAATAATTACATAACTAATCCACCACCCCAAAAAGTATACTGAAAAGATTTGATGAAACAGTGCATGTGAAGCCTCTTGAGGTATAATTATGCAATAAATACTAGTGATTACTATTAATGAAAGAACATATACAAGGCACCGTTATTGTATATAAATGTAGTCTGCATTTGTATTTTCTTTGAGTGGAAAATATTACACATTTCTCTCCCCATTGTCAAATAAATTACAAAAAATATACTTGGCACCCTAGGAAATATTTTTATATTAGCAATTGTGTAAGCTTTCCCTTTAGTAAAGACAAAAAAATCTCTTAATGATTTTTCATTTATTTTGCTAATTTATGCAAAAGTTTAGATTTACAAAGAAACCTTATACAAAGTATGGTTCGCTCCTAACCTACTAATTAGATGGAATAAAATGATTAGAGGACCCTAAACCTCCTCTCACTTTAAACATAAGATGTTTCATAAAACTTTCTTCTCTGCAGGTCATGGCCTACAAACACTACAAGCAAATAAGAAATAAATGTTAACTCTTAAGTAAATTCAAGCCCTCCTTAAGTTCCCAAATGTAGGGCTTTTGGTTTACACTGGAGCAAAGAGAGGCCTCTTGTTTTAAATTTCCATTCCCCCTACTCCATTCACTCATAGAATGAGTAGGTAAAAACAAACAAATAACAACCAAAACAAAGAAACAAACACACACACAAAAAAGAAACAGGGAGAGAGAGAGAGAGAGAGAGAATGTCTGCCACTTGTAATTCACTCCTACTCCTACAAAGAGTTTTCAAAATAAACATATTCAGCTGTGTTGAGTACAGGTCTGGAAATGCCCTGGGGATGAATGTAAAGATGGTTCACATTCGTGAAACTAGGAGAATAGCATATCTTTCCCCTGACCAGTGCACCTGCCACACCCAAGGACAGGAGGCTACAAAGTCAACTTGGAAACTGACCTTGTTAAGGCACAGTTCACTCCAGCCATTGGCAATTAAGTGAAGATCAAGTGAGAACCAATCTGCCACACACTCTCAGGGGAGAGCTGATCTGGAAGACTGAAGTTGTAAGCACCACTGGCCTCCTACAGGTGGGCAGAGAAGTGTATGAAAGTCCTATTGTGACAATGAGCAGTAGCAGTGGAGAGGAGAAAGAATGCCTCACTCCTGAGCTGGTACTGGACAAAACAAGGGATTGGGTGTATAACATCCCCTAAAAATGAGAATGTTAAGTGCTGGCTCCCCAAGGGGGAAAAGGCATGTGGTTCTGCCTCACAGAACTGCCTTTGGTCATCAGTGACTATCCTTCAGCATCAAACTTCTGTTCATTAATTTCATTCATTTCTGTGCTTTAATTTCCTAATTCTCAATAAAAGCACTTTTAGGACAATTTCACCCTTGAATGCAGTGCTTAGTTCAACAAATATTCTAGCACACAGCATATGTAACTGCAGGACAATGTCAACATACCACTGAAAACAAGACAGCAATGGCCTTTGCCTTTAGGGAACCAAAGTCCACTGACAGATGAGAATAAGGTTCTACATGGATGAGATTGTTTTTTTTCCCTCCAAAGGTCAAGAATGTTAGGAAATTGGGAAGGGGTGTATGTTAGGGATATGAAGTATTCCTTACCCATAGAGAGAGGATGTTAATGCTACTAAGAGGCCAAACTATGACCTTTGAGAAACCACAGAACTGGAGACCTCAGAAGCCCAGTTTCATCTCAAATATTTTTTAAAATACAAAGGGACAATGAATTATACACACAAAAACACATGGCTCTCCCAGAAGCTTGTATCATTTTGATGGCCTGGCACAATGATTTGTGTACAGGTCTTGTACTTACTCTACCAGTTATACAATATCGAACACTCCTGAAAAGCAGGGACCCTTTTCTTTTTCTTTCTGTAGCTACAAAGCAATTAATGTAGATCACTTCAATAAAAACCTGACAAATATTTGTTTGAATAAGTATCACTGATGGGAGGACAGAAGAGGAAAAAAAGACCTAAACCAAAGAAATGGAACACAGTTTTAAAAGGAAGATAAGCAACAGAAAGAAGGCAAAGGGATCTGGATCTGCACAGTTGCTCAATACAAAGTTACTCGACCAGTTTGGGACTTTCACCTCTCTTCATCAGAAGAATATTAGCTCCTCCACCCCAAGTCTCTCCCAGCCCGGGGCTTCAGCAATTCCCGCCTACTCATGTGAAACAGGTTCCTAACCTCTCTCTTTCCTCTCCAACCTACTCAGATCACACAGCAGAATAGCTGTAATCCTGGCTCTGAGACCTCAGGCAAATTAGTTAGGCAGTGGTCCCCTCCCTTTCCTCATCTTTAATAAGAAAATAATATCATCTATATCTCATACAGTTCTTGCAAAGTTTAATGAGTTATACATAAAGCATTTAGAAGAATCTGACACATAGAACCTGCTTAATAACAATTATCATTATTAAATCTTTCATTATTATATTATAAAAAACCTCTTCAATAGTTTCCCATTAACTAAGAAACAAACTTCAAAATTTTACTTATAGTAGCCAAGATCTTTTAACTGAACCCACCCAAACTTCCACTCATCTCTCACTCTACCCACCCCCTCGAAAAATGCATTTCGGCCATAAGGATCTATGTTAGTAGTCCCCAGAACTGAGCACAGCTTTGCTTATGCTTTCAGCTCTACAAAGAATATTCTCCTTCCTCCTACTATCACCATTTCTTTCTTTTCAGAACCTCAAATAGGAGACAACAGAACAATGCTACTCTGCTCCTTTCTGACATCATCATTCACCCAAACCCACATAAAAGGGGCTGCTCTTGGTTTTTTTTAAGGTCTCTATTTCCACTGAAAGTTATGTAAATAACTTTCCAATTTCTATATTTCAAATACATCTGGTTTATTCAAATTCTAGAAAATATACAGTTGGAGAAAGACATTTGAGCACCTTAGAATCAAGTGGAAGGAGTTTGTGACTCCAAAGAAGGAAAGAAATGCAGGAAAATGAGCGACTTAAAGTGGGAGGAGAGGTTACAGAAAATGGGAAACATGTTGGTTTCTTAATAGCTATGGTATTTTCTATTAACCAATTTGCTACTAAATCCAGAATTTCCCATTCCCATCATAAATACTGATGAGACAGTTAAAAGAACACTGAAATTGAACCACAAAACGGATGGAAAAAGCAACAGACCAAAACAAGGACAAGAGGCATGCAGGGTGGGAAGGTTAAGATCATAGGCTAATGCCCGTCTGTTCTTCCTTCCCTCCTCCACTGCATAACTCTAATTCCACCGTTACTACTGCGACAGAGTTGTGACAGGCCAAAAAAATTTTTTTCGAGTATAAATAGAGACAAATGGAGTTGGTGGACTAGGGCTATAAACTGACAGATGGCTGGTGGTGCTTCAAACTGTAAAATGCTATGAATCTAAGAAGTGTGTTCTTTATACTCAAACTTAGTCACATACTTTAATTCAACTAAAAAACTTTTTCACAGATGAAGACAGAATTAAAGCTGCTTCAACTTATTCAGAGAATACATATGTCAGAATGCAAGGGGAATGAATGAAGTACTACTGCCACTGGAATATTTTCTAAGCTTCTAATAAAGCAAAATTTTTCAAAGACCACTGACTCCTTGCTAATGTTGCCCATGGAACTGAAATTATTGGAATATCATAAATGTCTCCAAAACTGACTCTTTTTCTGCTCCTAGTAAATACATTTAATGGCAAAATGCCTTATTGTGTTGTATTTGGAAGAACAAAATGACCTTTCAGACAGAAACATTTATTGTGACTGTGCAGTAACAAATATAACTTCTATGTTTTAAAGAGACAGTGGGATGACACAGAAAAATCATTACATTAAGAAGGAAACAGACCAGAGATTGAATTCTAATTTATTTACTTACAAGCTGTGTGACTCTAGAGTATCTGTTTAAATCCTTATAAAGTAGGATGATGACACCTGCCATAAAAAGCTGATATTAAGATTAAATGACTGGAGGTAGGGGGATGAGATGGACATTATTACCCCTATGTATGGGTATGATTGCACGAATGGTGTGACTCTACATCATGTACAACCAGGGAAATGAAAAGTTGAACTCCATTTGTGTAAAAAAATAAAGTTAAATTAATTAATAATTTTTTAAAAAAAGATTAAATGACTGAGCCTGGCACAGTAGCACATGCCTGTAATCCCAGTGGCTCTAAAAGCTGAGGCAAGAGGATTTTGAGTTCAAAGCCAGCCTCAGCAACTTAGCAAGGCGCTAAGCAACTCAGTGAGACTTTGTCTCTAAATAAAATACAAAATAGGGCTGGCTCAGTGGTTGAGTGCCCCTGAATTCAATCCCCAGTACCCACCCCCCACCAAAAAAGATTAAATGACTGGAAGATATCAAGATGTTAGATTAGTGACGTGTTAAGAACAAGAATTTAAAGTACAAGTTTCTTTTTCTTTAGTAGGCTTTACTTACTAAATTCCTACGGTGTACTAAGAAACAATATTGACATTACTTCCCTACAACTTTAAGAAAAACTTTTTTCATGTTTCAGAAAAAAATTAATAGCTAAAGTTCTTGCAAGAATCTTGTTATAGTAGATATAAGCTTCTTCAAATGAATAAAAAGGAAAACTTTCCTGCATAATACTAAAGTAATTTAAACTGTAAACATAACACATAGCAAGAGAAATTACATGCAAACATAAAAACATCACAGAAAAGTTCCACTAGAAAAACACACATAATTGCTTGAAGACAAGTAACACTGAAATGGAAGAGGCTTCTCTTTAGAAAATAAAGTCTACACAAACATTATAGAACCCGTGAAATCTGGAAAAGAGATAATATTCCATATTTTAGTAAGGAGATTTAAATTCTACTTTGAAAGAGGCAGTTAACTAGCTTATTTCAAAAATAAAAATATTCTTAGTTTTGAGAATAATTTGGTAGTCAAAAATATTCTCACAATAACACAAATATTTGGGACTAACAAGTATTCATTCTTTCAAAGCTTAGCCTATATAACATAATTCAAGTAAAACAAAAGACTCTGGAAAGTCCCTCAGATTCACTGTAATAGAATGAATTACACAGGAAAACAATGTTACAAACCTCAGCAACAAAAGCCAAGGTAAAGACAGAGGAATGAGAGAAAGGTATGTTAATTCAAGACTATGGACTATGGCTTTTATTGTAATGCAGAAATGGACCCTGACTGTATTACCAGAGAAATTAAATCCATACACACTTACACATGAATATAACACTTTTTCATAGGCACTTTAGTTTCAAAGACTATGAGAAGAGATCATGATGAGTAAAAGGAATTTATTAGGAGGGGCTTAGCAACATTTAGAAGCCTATTTATAAGGCTGATTTTTGGTGAAAATGCTAAGTACATTAAACAAAAAGGTTGACAGTATAAATAGTGTGCCACATATGTGTTTTACACAATCACTCCCATTTACTTTTCAACTCACAAAAAGCCTAAGTTATTTCAGTCTTTGAGACAATAATAGCTACAGCAGCCACTGAAAAACAGATGGGAATGACCTGAATTTCAATCCTTTTGAAAGCTCTTAAGCTATGGACAAAAATGTTTATTTGGAATTCTAAGGACACTGCTACCATAAACTAGACTGCCATTCTTTATCTACTAATATCTTCTCATGCATGATTTCTAAACTTATCAGGCAAAAGTAGCAAAAATTACTCTGTTTCAATAAGACATTATCTACAATTCAAGGCAATAAATATGTATTGATTATGTAATAAACACGTAGTTTCTGATCTTGAAGAGCTGAGTGTGATCTTACCACTTAGTAAACATACTGAGTCTTATTTAGATTTCCCTTTTCATATGAGCAAATATTGTTTATTCTCACTTTAAGCCTCTAATTCGCTGTTTTTGTTTCAAACAATAAAACAGATTAGGTTAATCTGTTTTTGTTTAAAACAATAAAACAGATTAGGTTAATCTGGTGGAATCCTCCTCCTTGTAATCTGCCAATAAGCAGTTGCTGGCAGGAGATCTTCTCAAGGTATTCTACACCTTTAATAGTCCTGTGGTCTGTGTCTTTCCATCTGCATCTTTCTCCCCACCCTTTTGCTGTACCTCCTCTGCTTTCCTGTCTGTCTATATTCAGATGTTTTGAAGTATTTTTGGCCAGTGGTTCCCAACCTGACACACATGAGGCAGCTAGAAGTAACTGGCACATCATTTTCTTTTCACAAGTTATCCATCAATAAAGTCTGCCTAAATCATGTGTATATTTGTAAATTCTTGGGCATAAATGTAGAAAAATTACATCTTCATTTAGAACTGCAATTAAAAATTATAAAATCTGCAGTTTCTAAAAAATGCAATTATCACCTTAATATGGGGAGAAAAAAGGGATATCTATAAATGTTTTACACACAAAAAGGAAGGTTCTTACATAAGGTTAGAAACCAGTGCCTCCTTGCCTAGCATGTGTGAGGCCCTTGGGTTCAATCCCCAGCACTGCAAAAACAAAGAAACCCTGAACTTGTCCCCTGAACTCCCTGAGATCAGGTATAAGGACATCCTTTCTATGTCCAGTGATCAGCTCAGTAAGCACAGCAAGCATTTATTTGTAATATACTCAACAAATATAAGATGTCAGCACTTAACTAGGAGCTGAGCCTCTCCCCACCACCACACAGTGATGCCAAACTAGTTTATTCTACTCTATTCAAAGCAATCTGTTTTGAGGCATATTTAAAGGCTAATTATCAGGTGGTTGTAGATGAATGTGGGAGGTTCAGGGAAGGAATGAGTCTTTTTGATCTGGGTAATGGGGTGTCTGGGCCATTTGCCAAGGTAAGTGCAGGAGCAGGAGATGTGAATTTGTAAGACAAGGAGTAGAGTTCTTTTTAACCTTGTGGCTGAAGGGATCTGTGAGACATTCAAGTGAAAAGCAGTTTCAGTAACATGATGAAGCAGAAACCAGACCACAGTGAGCAGAAGAACAGAGGAAGGTGAAAGGAGCAGAACACCTAGCCTGGGCCCAAGGAGGCTAAAATCCTGAGACATTGCAGCTTTTAGAATTATAAGTTTTAATTTCTCTCATTTCTCCTCTGCTTTCTATTTCAAGTCCTCACTTTACTCAGGTAAATGCAATCCTTGTCTAGTTTCTGTGCTCTGGTGTCTCTATCTTCTTTCAAGTTGTCTCACTATGTATTGTCCATTCAAGTCACTTTTCTGATTAAAACTTTGAATACCTTAGACCCTGCAAAGTAATGTTCTAATTTCTCTTTCCTTCTATTCGTATCTATTTCCAGTTGGAGTAACACACTCATTTAACATGTGTGGAGATTAAAAATCTCCACTTCAGGGTGCTTTCCTCCATCTGCAGGATCCTCCTCAACCTTCAAGCCTGGCCCATGTTTCAGCCGATCCAAGCAACCTTCCCATTTGAATGGATTTTCCCTCCTTCAAACCCCTGTGACACATTCTGTCTCTTATCCCAATAAAGAGATTATAAATTCCTTAAATGTAAAGATTATAAATCACTCTTTATTATCCCTTAAACTACTAGTCATAAGGTAGCTCTGAAGGAAACATTCAAATTTTTTTTTGTTTGAGGAGTATATGAGATTTTAACTATACCTCAGTAATTAATGATAGTGTTAATGAAAGAAATGTATTCTGAAAGTATAATAAAAACAGTCTGAAAGTTAGAAATTTTTAATGTTACTCAGAAAATTACTAAAAGGAAATATACATGGATTTGGATGGGAGGATGAGAGAAAAAAAACCTCACCCTTTTAGTCTGTTTATCTTTCTGACTTAACCAACACTAAAAGAGAATTACAACTGTCCTGGTCCTCTAATGAGAACAAGAGGAGTTAGCAGAATAAACAAAACTTAGGTGTGTACTGGTTTCTCTTTGCAATATTATTTTCCCTGCCAGATGGGCCATAAATTATTGCTTAAGACAATAATTCTGAACCAAAGCAGTAGTTAGCAATAAGTATAATGTTTGTATCCATTACACTTTTAAAAAGCTTTAATTACAATTTTATGACCCAAACCCACTTATTGGACTGAAGAATCCTTTCTTCAAGCACTTGCATCTTTCTGACTTTTTCAGATAATGACCTACCTGACTTCCCTTTCTCACTTTCTCCCTATTTTCCTCCAGTCACACCCAATTTTGTTGCTAAGAAACAAAACAAATATTATCTCCTAGAAGTAAGTTTATAATAGATACCATATTAATACTCATTTATCAATTGAGGAGAGAAGAAAGGAAAAAAAAAACTTCTCTGTATCATGTCTTAGGTTCTTTCCATATGCTATTTCATTTATTTTAATGGCCTGACAAGACAGGTAAGACTATGCCCATTTATAAATGAAGAACAGAAACTCACATAACTTGCCTAAGGGCACACAGCTAAGAAGTGATATATCCAGGATGTACACTAAATTTGCCTAATTTCATAGTTAATGTTCTTTCCATTCACCTTATTTTATATCTTTATTTCATGCCCCTTCTTTTAAAATTCTCCCTACAAAGAATTCTACATATTAAAATTTTCTGTCACAAGGACTATTTTAGGTATGATCCAAAAAAATTTATAATAAATAGTTGAAATTAAACGGGTCTTTAAAATAACTGTTTCCTATAATTTTTCCCCAAAGGCCTATAGATTTGAAATACTTTTTTTTCCTTTATAAACATAAGACTTTTACATACTAAAAAATAACTGTACATTTTCAAGATGTAAAGCTAAAAGTATAAAATTTCCAAAATTCAAAATACATCTTGACTGACCCATATTTACCACATCTGCTTACTGTCAAACTGCCACAAACTATTCAAGAAAGATAACTTATGTTGGTCCTTCAAATCTATTTCAATTATCTTTATTCCTATTGAAGAAAAAGAAATATATAAGATAAACACTTTTTCATCTATAGACTTTTTGTTGACAATTACGATCTATTTTTTAGTGTTAGTGAGCACACAGTCCTTAAAGACATAAAACTTCTAAAATTCTTGAAGCCTTAGTTATACCTGATACATACAAAGAATCCTACTAAAGAGTTAAGTGTTTGAATTAGGACTGTGGCTCAGTGGTAGTGTGCTTTCCCTAGTATTAAGAAAACAAACAAAAAACACAGAACCACCACCAGAAAGGGAGAAAAAAGTCTTCAAACTTGAATATAAAAATAAATTAGAAAAGACAGTCAACTGTCTTATAAACTTAGGAAAAAAAATAATATTCTGATTTAGAATGGGCAACCATATACACAAGTCAATAATCAAATGAATGTTTGCTCCTATCTAATAACTCAAACCTATTTAACCCTTTTCCCTTCATTGTAATATGTAGGGTCTTTTTAAGAACACAAAATAATTCATTGTAATTGTTACCATAGAATACTGATAGATGTGAATAAAAATAAAAAGTAATTTTTAACAGAAATGTTGGTGCCTACAAGAAGAAGATAAGTTATGGTTATGGTGCTACTTAGTCTGTTTTATAGATAATAAATACGAAATCTACTCACTAAGTCCTTTGCTATAGCAAAGAAAGTGAAGAAGCCACAGATTTTAAGCTACCTGACTTTGTTAGGCAAATCACATATACTCTCTAAACTATTATGTACTCATCTGAAAAATGGGTATGCTAACTCCTTCCTCAATGGATTAATACAAGGATTAAATGACATAAGTAAAAAGCCATGCACAAAACAGATATCCACATGCTTGTCCTCATCCCCTCTCCTAAGCAGCACTTTTAATTTCAATGATGTGGGTTTGCGGGGGAGAGAGTCAGACTTACTCCTTCTGAAAGGCAGCATCCTCCAACCTAAGAATTAAAAACCAAAAGCAACATGCAAGCAAAACAAAGTAAAATCGAAATCACAGAACAGACATTAGACAAGCATGTAAAATACTAAAGAGAAAAAAATAACTTTAAAAGAATGAAGTACGACTTTAGTTATTAAAAAGAGAATCCAAATAAATGTCTTTTAATTCACCTGAACTGAAATATCCAAGAGAGTAAAAACTTCAGGATTATTTAAAAAAAAAAATCTAAAATCCTGCCTCTGTGCTATTATAGTGAAAGTAAAAGGGAGTTGAACCCATAAAGCTAACAGTAGTAGGACATTAAGCAATCTGTTAAAATGAAACAAAAGATGGCTAATAGCTTCAGTCTGGTACAATGGCTACTTTTTCTTTTTTCTTGTAACTCAATGTGCTTATTAAATTATTCCAATCTGTCATTCATTAGCAGTAGTTATTGGATTTCTGACAATTCTTCTGTTGTTTGAAGGATGAGAATGAGGACGAAGAAAGTAAGTACATCAATATTTTTCAAAACTCAACCGTTCTAGATCTTTTATTTCCAGACATAACAAATTTCAAACTAAATGAAGTCTGAAGAACAAAATAAAAACAAAACAAAAAAAGAACCAATAGATATACTATTATAAATAATGTAAAAAACATGGAAGATTTGAAAAGCTGTATGTATGTTCTCTGTGATTCCAACAAAATTAATATAAAAATATGAAATAAGGATAAGAGTACATGGTATTTTTTTGATGATGAAATGCCATTTGAGTATCTTATCTGACCTACCTTTCACCTTAAAGTCAGCAGAGTAGTGTACAAGTCACTGTGCTAACCTGGCATAGTTTAAGACAGCACCAACAAAAAAAGTCTCATTTCCTGATTCTCTCAGCCAAAATAAGCAAACTAAGTTGGTTTGATCTAATAGCAAGTTCTAGGGAATTTATCCATTTACAGTTGAAAAAACAGAACAAGAACCAGGATTTTTACTACAAAAAGGGAATTTAGAAATCATTCCTGTCCTCATTCTTTAGACAAAAAAATTAAGGCCAAGAAGCTGGTTTCCCCAAGTAATCAGTGAGTTAACAGCAAGTTTATCTGTTCTATGTACATAAACATAGAACATGTTTATTGAATAAACAAAAGTAGTTAAAAATCTTATCCACAGAAGCCAACTCTAGTATAGTTAATAGTTATTAGACATCAAAGCTTTTGAAGGTAATGTTCTTCTTTTATTAGTTGAAATAATATAATTTTTAAATGATCTATTTTGACTTAAATCAAAAATTATACACAAAATGGATTTGGTATTTAAAAATAAGCACACTGCTATTTAACCAATTTCTCTGAGAAGGAAAATAATTTTAATAAATTTTTCATAGTCTAGTTTTAGTTCTCCTAGAATTAGTTTCAGTTGCAGGAGGAAAAAATTCCAATCCTTTTCAAGGATAGAATACAAATTAAAGTCTCCTATAGCTCTATATGCATTAGACACCCTATTTTAGGATATTAAGTTTGACACATTTGAAAACAAACAGTTTTTTTAAAAAAGTAATGGATATGTAATAAAAGTATTTAATAAAAGATTCATAAAACAAAATGGCTAGTAATTTTCATTGGGCTTTCTTTCTTAGGTTCTCTCCACCCTTATATTCTTGGGCCAAGGAGAAAAGAATTTGCTAATAGTGGTAATCATCAGGTGTCTCTTCCCCTTCTTCCTCTCCTTCCTTCCTCTCTTTCTTTCTTTATTTATTCTGGATATTGAATTTAGGGATGTCCTGCCACTGTGCTACATTCCCTAGTTCCTTTTTTTTTTCTTTCTTTCTTTTTTTTTTTTTTTTTTTTTGAGACAGGGGCTTGCTAAGTTGCAGAGGCTGACCTCAAACTTATGATCCTCTTGCCTCAGCCTCCTGAGTAGCTTAGACTACAGGTATACACCACCACACCACACATCATCATGTGTTTCTACAGTGTTAGGTTTTTTGTGGTACTAGGATTGAACCCAGTGGCACTGGTACTTTATCACTGAGCTATATCCCTAGCCCCTTTCATTTTTTTACATCATGAGACAGAGTCTCATTAATTTTCGAGGGTTGGCTTTGAACTTGCAATTCTCCTGCCTCAGTAGTGCATTCCCTAATAAACTAGGGATGGGGTTGGTCAGCTCTTTCCTCTAGCTTCCATTTCTAATAATGAAGTCAATTTTCTCCCAAATCTTGCTCTAGCTCTGGCCAAGCAGTTGTAACCTTCCAAAGCCTTCTAACAATTTTTTCATAGGCCCAAGAAAACTTACATTGGAACCTTGCAGTGACTGACAAATTCTATTCCACTTCTGCCCCTTTCATATTACCTCTCTGACCTCACCTCTTACTAGTCTGTATCCACTCACTCTGCACCAAAGGGCCACTGCACTGGCTTATCTCTCTGTTTGGCACTGTCAGGCCCCAGACAGCCAACAACCTCACTGGGGCTTTCTTCACCACTCCATTTCAAATTGCAATTCTCTACCTCTGCACTCCCTGTCTCCCTTATGTGCTTTATGTTCCCAGTAATGCACACCACATTATATACAACACATTCTCCTTTGCTGTTTATTGCCTGTCTGCCCACTAAAATGTCAGTATTATGAGGGCAGGGATTTTTGTCTGTTTTGTTCAGTCTTATGTTCCCAGCATCTATAATAATACCTGGAACATACTGAAAGTTCAATAAATATTTGTGAAATAAACAATTCCATGTTTGGCAAATAATGCTGGTTATGTATCAAATAATTATTCATTAGATATCAAAAACACAAAATTATCCAAGATGTTGCTAAATAAAAATGAGCAAAAAAACATGGTCTTTGCTTTCAAGGAGCCTATTTGGAGAAATAAGATTAATTAAGTTAATTACTTAATAATATAGATAGCACTGGATATAACTATTAACCAATTATGTTTATTTGTACATGACTCAAAGAATGGATCTTGTTATTTCTGATTATACTTATTGTATAATTAAATGTTGAAATGAATGGCATAAACTCTTTCATGTAAGTTCTGAGAGGTAAAACATGAATGAGTTGCAGCAGTAGGAACGATAGGCAGAAGACAAGGGTTGATATAGGTTTTGTGGATATAAAGGCACACAAGGGCAGTGAACAGGTGGTAGGCATTGCAGATGAAGCAAATTTCACAAAGGGCCATAGGGGCATGTGAGAGATGCTGAGAAACTTATTCTAAATGGAATGGAGGATATTTGACAAGAATTAGTGGTGACATGGAGAGAGCAACTTGAGTGGGATAAGGTTACAGAGAACACAATTTTTTGTGTGTATTGTACTAGGATTGAACCCGGTGGCATGGGTACCTTATCACTGACCTACATCCCCAGCCCCTTTCATTTTTTAAACCATGAGACAGGGTGTCATTAAGTTGCCAAGGTTGGCCTTGGACTTGCAATTCTCCTGCCTCAGCCTCCTACATTTCTAGAAAAAAATAGACATGCACTCAGTATCCAGGCAGAGAACATCATCTTCTAAGCACAGCATTTAGGTCTGAATAGAGCTCATAGTGTACACTCTTGCACCCAGCCTGGATCCTCAGGAACCTTTCTGTGGATGTGGTATACTCATGCCCCCGGTGATCCTTGCTTTGTTGCTAAAGGTCCACACCAGAAACTTTTTGTAGAAGCAACAGAAACCCCCTCCTACTGCAGTGTAGGCTGGCTTGCGGGTACTTGCTCTCGCTCTCGCTCTTGCAGGACAGCTGGTAGCCAAGAACTAACAAATGCAAGGGAGGGGTAAATAACCCAGTTCCTTTGCTTCAAGGCAAGAAAAACTCTATGGTACAGTTTTGTTCCCAAGTTTCCTGATGGATAAAATGAGGAAATTTGATTTCTCAAATGAGAAATCACATCTTTGTTCATCTCAGTTTCTCCTGCTCCTCAATCCTTCTTTACTCGTTCACTATGAACAACAAGCAACATCTGAAAGGAGATGCTTAATGTATCACTTGCAGAGCAACCCCCATCTCAGGTTCTGCCTCTAGGGAAACCAAAGTCAGACAAGTCTGTCATGGAGATACTACATATTCATGAGGAAAACTATATTTATAAAGAAAAGAACTGCACAGAGAAAAGTACTGTTGTAGGGGAATTCAGAACAGTCTGATTGGCGAGAGGTGGGATAAAAGAGTAACTGGAGGCCAGATAAGATGCTGCTCAAATTCAGAAATACTGGCTATAACAAACAGAAAGAACTTAAGAAAAATATGGCCTTGCTATAGAAAAGAATCAAATATAACTCTTTAAAGTTGTATTTCTTCCTTACAAAGCAAAACTTTCTTCAGTTAACATTGTCAGTGATATACCATGAATTTTGCTAAATACAGACAACATTGAAAAAGGCTGATATTATTTTACATGAAATGTTCAAAAACATGAAGAGAATTACAATGAGAAGAGGACTCTAAAATTCTCCCTATTTTAGGTCTCTGACTATCTATACTTAGGAAAATGAAGATAAGATTATGTAGAATTACCAAATGTTGGGGGGGTTTTGTAAGTTAATTTGTTATATTTTATACTTCAGCAGCTTAAAAGAATCTTTATTAGAGTCAGTAGCAGACTGCTTAAGTTGGAAATGCATAAAAACAGAGTAACATCTGGTTTTCATCTATTCTTATGAGGCCCAAAGTGTTTTCAATAGAAAATAAGATACTAGGTCCTGGTTATAAAATAAGAAGCACAATGTGAAAACAAGCAGGCTAGTATGAAAAAAAAAAAAAAAATGACACATAGCCCAGAAAAAAAGAGCTTAAACAATTATATACACATGTGATTTTAGAATGTGAGAAACAGACCATAATCATTTGTATTTGTTTTATTTTTGAGATATCTCAGATAAGTTAAGTTTCTTACATTCTTGGTTCCCTTTCAAGATTCATACATGGTACAAATGCCTATAAATAAAAAATGAATACTTCATTTAATTAGTAACAACTTTTATATTACATGTCTCAATATATAGAACAGAAGGATAATATTGAAACAATTGTTTTTGCAATAGAGTACTTTTCTCATTGACTATTTTTTATTATTAAAATGCTAGCTGATATTCATCAAAATGTAAAATACATATAAACATCAATTCAGCAATCCTACTGGAAGGAATTTCTTCCATAAAAACAAAAACACACACAAAAAAAGGACCCCAAAGATAGAACTAGTTAGAAAGTCATAATACATTGAAGTAGATCTAAGTCAAAATCAAAATGTAAAAAAAAAAATTTTTATTCAACTAACTTAGTACTCATCCAGACAAGCAAATATATTTTACTCCATATAAATCCTTTAAATAGTAATCCTAGGACACCTAGGATAGCAGTGGCAAAGAACAGAGAAGCATTTCCAAAGTGCATTCCACAAAACTCCAGTCCCACAAGAGGCTCCAAGAAAAAAGATTCCATAACCAAAGATAATGGTTTATTGTGAACCTTTTTAAAGGTTCACAATAAACATGGTAATTTATGGAAGACTGTGAGATGTTTGGGGAGGGTCTTGACGGTGTTTTCCAGTTTTGACAGAATACAGTGCACTTTCCATTATCATCAAACACAAGACTTGTTTAAAACCCTCCCTAACTATGACCAAGCTTCCTTTCTTATACACCTAAGATTCTGAGCTATCACTCAATCACCCTCTCTCCCTCCATTCCCTTACTCGCTTCCTTTAAACTAAGCCCAGGACACTTCAATAATTCTAACTTTATAATTCATTAGCATCAAGTAGAATGTAAATGTAATTCTTGGTGCTTACCTTCAGAAATTCTGATTCAACACAGGAATCAGTATTTTTAACATACACTACAGGTGATTTCAATGCAGGCCTAATGTTGGGATGTTCTAATACCTAATATAAAGATGACTATTTTATAAGTGAGTTCAAAATAATGTAAAAAATAATAAATTTTTAAAATCCAGCCTTCAAACAAGTATATAAAAATTATTTGTGGCCAGGTAAGGTGTTACACACCTGAAATCCAGCAACTCAGAAGGCTGAGGCAGGAGGATCACAAGTTTGAGGTCACACTCAGCAACTTAGCAAGGCCCTCAGGAACTTAGTGAGACCTATCTCAAAATAAAAAATTAAAAGCAGGGGAGAAATGCTGGGGAGTGATATTGGCCAAATTATATTGTGTATTGTGTATGTGTACAAAAATGTAGCAATACCCTGATATCAGCATGTACAATTATAATGCACCAATAAAAAATGTGGGGAAAAATTAAATTAAATTTCAAAAAATAAATTAAAAAATTGAAAGGGGTGGGATGTATTTCAGTGATACAGCATCTCTGGGTTCAATTCTTAGTACAAAAAAAATGTATTCAGGAAGAAAAACATGGGAAAATGATAAACTAAGAAAAGTTGCACACTTCTCAGAGGGGGACATACAATCAATCAACAAGTACATGAAAAAATGCTCACCATCTCTAGCAATCAGAGAAATGCAAATCAAAACCACCCTAAGATACCATCTCACTCCAGTAAGATTGGCAGCCATTATGAAGTCAAACAACAAGTGCTGGCGAGGATGTGGGGAAAAGGGTACACTTGTACATTGCTGGTGGGACTGCAAATTGGTGCAGCCAATTTGGAAAGCAGTATGGAGATTTCTTGGAAAGCTGGGAATGGAGCCACCATTTGACCCAGCTATTCCCCTTCTAGGTCTATTCCCTAAAGACCTAAAAAGAGCATGCTACAGGGACACTGCTACATCGATGTTCATAGCAGCACAATTCACAATAGCAAGACTGTGGAACCAACCTAGATGCCCTTCAATAGATGAATGGATAAAAAAAATGTGGCATTTATACACAATGGAGTATTACTCTGCATTAAAAAATGACAAAATTATAGAATTTGCAGGGAAATGGATGGCATTAGAGCAGATTATGCTAAGTGAAGCTAGCCAATCCCTAAAAAACAAATGCCAAATGTCTTCTTTGATATAAGGAGAGTAACTAAGAACAGAGTAGGGACGAAGAGCATGAGAAGAAGATTAACATTAAACTGGGATGAGAGGTGGGAGGGAAAGGGAGAGAGAAGGGAAATTGCATGGAAATGGAAGGAGACCCTCAGGGTTATACAAAATTTCATACAAGAGGAAGTGAGGGGAAAGGGGAAAATAATATAAGGGGGAGAAATGAATGACAGTAGAGGGGGTAGAGAGAGAAGAGGGGAGGGGAGGGGAGGGGAGGGGAGGGGGGATAGTAGAGGATAGGAAAGGCAGCAGAATACAACAGACACTAGTATGGCAATATGTAAATCAATGGATGTGTAACTGATGTGATTCTGCAATTTGTATACGGGGTAAAAATGGGAGTTCATAACCCACTTGAATCAAAGTGTGAAATATGATATATCAAGAACTATGTAATGTTTTGAACAACCAACAATAAAAAATAAAAAAAAAAAAAAGAAAAGTTGCACTGTAAGAGAATACCCCATAAGGGGCTAGGGTGGTGGCTCAGTGGTAGAGCGCCTGCCTAGCATGTGCGAGGCCCTGAGTTCCATTCTCAGCACCACATATAAATAAATAAAATAAAATAAAAGTCCACTGACAACTAAAAAATTTTTAAATTTTAAAATATTTTAAATTAAATAGGAATACACTCTAATACACTGTTCAGAATATTAAGGTAAAGAATTTTTTCCCCTACATTAAGAATTCTTGGCCCTTATAAGAAATTTCAGGAATACTTAAATTCTCTGAAACTATAAACTGTACACACAATTTTTATGAATGTGCAAATACATGCCTTTGTGTGGAGAAATAATCCAGAGCTTTCAGCAATTCTCATACTGCTCAATTATCCAACTGAATAGTTACTACATTTTTTATTTATCTACCTGAAACAATGATAATAGAAACTGCTTCTTAGTTAATGGCATGAATCATACATACACACACACACAGAGAAAGAGAGAGAGAGAAACACACACACACAAATTCTTGAGTATCATTTTCTCTCTCAGAGCCAAACTTAAAACAATTTACCTTTGCAGAGTCATATTCAAAGAGCCGGTACAACCTTTAATCTTGTTCTGGGCCTCGAGATGAGTCATTCCATGGGCGCTTATTCCATCAATGCTGAGGACCACATCGCCTATTCTTACATTGGCCTGGAAGGCCTTGCCGCCATCTTTTAGCTGTAATAAACAGATTTCATTAGGAGCATCAATCTTAAAAAAACAAATAACAGTAAAGGCAGATTAAAAATTATATTTTTCTTATATCAAACATATGTTAATATACTTTTAAAATAACACAAAAAATTATACTGCTTATCAGGTAAAAGCCCAATGATTTTTACATATTTCTTAAATTCTTACTCTGTAAAAAAGTGAAATAATTTTCTGAGAAAGGTTCCTGATAATTTCTCTATTTCTTTATTATGCAACAGTAATAGGCGATTTTTATGAATGAGGAAGAGAAGTAGTCAAGGAAACTTCACATTTTAGCAGAAGAGTAATCTAAATGGACTTTTTATACTCTTTTAGAACTAATTTCTAAAAACTCTTTAAACAGCTGTATTTTTGTTTGAGCACAGAGAGTAACACAGAGGGAGGATCTATTGAACAGTCCTTCCTGTTGAGTCCAGTTCATATCCAGTGTTTGGGGACTGAATTCTTTTAGATCACAGGCCCAAATATCTTTTATACTGGGTGTGCTTCCTGCTCCAGGCTTTCAGCAGAAGTGGGAGGAAACTCATATCTGAGACTTTCAGACTTCTTTGTGTTTCACAGTTCTAAATCCCCCATCTTTTTTCTATGTATTTACATCATTTAGCTTGAGCTCCTTTCAAACTTCATGTGTATATATTTCATTGCTCCAAATCAGCAAGTATAAATAAAAGGGAAAATGATGTGGTTTTCATAGATACCTAGAAATATGAAAAAAATACAGATCAAAAGAAACTATTCTAATTCAAATGACAAACTCTGTATTCAATAAGTATAAACAGATTACACTGAATCTAGAAGATACATGAGATGAGGCCCAGGAAAGGAAGTAACCAGTATTCCTCTAGTACTTGAAACTAAAGTTTCTGTTTGGGATGATGAAAGTGTTCTAGAAATAAATAGTGATGATGACTGCACAACACTATGATAAATTCAATTAATGCAACTAAACTGTACACTTAAAAATGATTAAAGGAGTTAACATTTATGATATATTATATATGTGTGTGTATAAGTTCTAAAAAGAACCTCTAATAATTTTAAGAAACACAGCAAAATTCTTTTAATTTTTTTTTTAGTTGTAGATGAACATAATACCTTTGTTTTATTTATTCTTACGTGGTGCTGAGGATTGAACCCAGTGCCTCACACATGCTAGGCAAGCACTCTACCACTCAGCCACAACCCCAGCCCCAGCCCCGGCAAAATTATTTTCTAATTAAAATAGTAAAATTACTTTCTAATAAAAACAACACAAAACAAACCAACCCTCAGTTCACTGAACAAGAACTAGGTGCTGAAAATTAATTTAATAATTTCATAATCTGGAGGCAAAGCAATAAATAAAACACACATAATGCTCAGGTAGGTTTTGCTACCCTTAGCTGTCTAATTCTTCTCTTAAAAACAATGATCAAGCTGGGTGCATTGGTGCATGTCTGTAATCCCAGCAATTCCAAAGGCTGAGGCAGGAGCACTGCAAGTTTAAGACCAGCCTCAGCAACTCAGCAAGACCCTTGGTAACTTAGACCCTGTCTCAAAATAAAAAATAAAAAGTACTAAGGATGTAGCTCAGTGATAAAACATCCCTGGGTTCAACCTGCCCTCTTACCATAAATAAATAGATCATCATCATCATTAAGGCAGAGCAATCCAAGTACACAAGAACAAGCATTTAGATCTAAAAATCAAGAAAATAGTATTGATTGCTAGACCCATGGAGACAAGTACCAGGACTGTGTTTCTTCTGCACATTACAGACCTTCACAAAATACATGAATTTTACTAGATGACTTATATGATTTTACTATATTAAATAATAAGTGGAGTGTTATAATTAGTATTTTATTATTTTAAATATTCAAATATTTGACTTGATACAAAAGACTACCTTTCTCTACTACAAAGAATTAAATTGTTTAAATTGTGAATATATTTTTAAGGAAAACAAGTCCTAAAAAGTCAGCTATGGCTATCATTTTCCACGTGACTGCAGGAAAGCCATTTCACATACATTATAGACTGTTATAATGATTTCATGAGATAATAGCTCAATAAATGTTGACTATTATCATTACCTCAACATCAGATTACTATTCTGAGAAATATGGGAGCTGTCCTAGATGATCTCAAAGGCCTTTGAAGGTTCCTGCCTTCTTTAGAAGTCTCTGTGTGAGCTAATTCTAAAATTAAGAGTCAAGTCTGAAAGAGTTCGTTGGTGAGACAAAGCAACATCTATTCCATACTAAAATGATGAAATAAATTAAAATCTGGAGTCCTGATAAGAGGAAAAGTAAAACATCATAATTCATCTTAGATTTTATAATTTATCTTAGATTTATGATTCAGAAGGGCAAGTGCACACATATGACCCCCCCACCACACACACACACCAGAAACAACTACAACCTCCCTATCATCTCACCTCATCACATGAAAAAGTCTTAAAATAGAAACACTAAAGCCTATAGGCATTTGCTCTAAATGTACCAAACAGAAACATTTTAAATATTCCCAGTCTGGGGGTAACAAAAAGGTAACAAACAATGTAGGAAGAAAATAACTGTAATCCCAGTAGCTAGGGATACTGAGGCAGGAGGATGTTGAGTTCAAAGCCAGCCTCAGCAATGGTGAGGCAATAAGCAACTCAGTGAGACCCTGTCTCTAAATAAAACACAAAAAAAGGGCTAGGCGTGTGGCTCAGCGGTTAAGTGCCCCTAAGTTCAATTCTTGGTATCCCCCCCTTCAAAAAAAGAAAATAATCACATCAAAGACAATGCCTCAACCAAACTTTTTAACGTCTTTTGCTCCAGTAGTCTACTACTGAGATCATATCATCTCATGTTAAAGACTAACTTCTCAGAATTATCTATTTTTCTAGGACTATTTTTTTTCTGTGACCCTTATTTTCAGACCATGGAGCACAGAAATCCTATATAGCTCTAACTCTTTCTTGGGTCCCATATCTAGCAAAAGTAGTAAATTTTGTTTAGCCTTCCATTCCTCTTTTCTAGTCCTACCCTGATTTTTCCTATTACCTACTTGCTTACCATCAGAGTTTTCTTTTTCTTCTTCCTATTTTTTCCCCTGAACTTAGGATTGAACCCAGGGGCACTCTAACACTGACCTATAGCCCTAGCCCTTTTTTTTTTTTTTTTTTTTTGAGATAGGGTCTACATTAGGTTGCACAGGCTGGCTCGGAACTTGTGATCCTCCTGACTCAGCTTTCTAAGTAGCTGGGAGTGCAGGCGTGTACCACCACACCTGGCATCATGAGAGTTTTCTAAAGACCTTCTCTAACTTCAAACTTTACAAATTCCTCTTCCTTTCCTCTATCTTCACATTTCCAAAATGGTGGCTGATAAAGTTTAGATATGGTTTGAGTGTATCTGCCAAGGGTTCATGTATTGATATCTAGTCCCAACTGTGAGGCGTTAATTGGGTAGAAAATGAACTCAACTATGGTGTCTGGAGGTAGGGCCTCTAGGAGGTGATTTCAATTAGATAAGGTCCTGCAGCATCTTGGGACTCTGCAGCAAGAAGGCCATCACCAGGTATGGACCCTCAACCTTGGATCTCCAGAATGTGAACCAAAATAGACCTTTTTATAATTCACCTGAATTTGCTGAATTGTGTTATTGGCCTGATACAATGGCCCCACTACCAAAAAGACTAGAAAGTTCTATTCATGTCAATGCCCTATTTATAAAATGGGGGTAGAAAAATTTCAAATGCCTTCTGCTTCATACCATATAGAATAAAACCAAAGTCTGAAATACAAGCCATCTATAATCTTTTATCAATCTGTTTCTAATTTCAAAATAAGCTCCATTAAGTTCAGTGATCTTGGGGCTGGGGTTGCAGTGCAGTGATAGAGCACCTGCCTAGCATGTGTGAGGTACAATGTGTGAGGTACATGTGTGGGTTCAATTCTCAGCACTGCATATAAATAAAATAAAGGTTCATTGACAACTAAAAAAAGGGGAGGGGGTCAGTGATTGTGCTCATAGTTTGCTCTTCTTAAAGAGCCTTGAATATTGTATTGAATTGTATTATACTGAATTTTTTAGAAAAATATTTTATTAGATCTTATTAAGTAAGAAAAAAAAATCAGCTGGGTATAGTTGTGTATGGCTATAGGCCCAGCTCACCTACTCAGGAAGCAGTGGCAAGAGGGTCACCTGAGCCCAGGAAGTTAAGGCCAGTCTGGGCAAATAGTGAACCTCACCCCTTTAAAAAAAAAAAAAAAAAATCAATAAGGAAGTCCATCAGTTTAATACACTAAATTCTAGTAGAAATGCTCTTAAATTCATTGGACAAGGAGAAAAAATAGGCTCTGATCTGAAAATCAGAATCTTAAATCAGGTAGAAATGATCTAAGTATGGTCAAAAGTCAAACCTTATTTTGTTACATAGAACAAAGTAAATCTATTTTGGACAGTTGATAATGTGTGGTTTCTAGGACTTCTAAAGAGGTGCCACAATTTCCCTTGGTAACTTTATCTAACAAAGATAAGGAAGAGTATAATTCAAACAATTAGTGGAAATGGAAACAAACGCCCACTGACATCTGAACAATCTTTTACAGATTTAACTGCCACATAAACTTTTTGTTTACAGTTCTTTGAGTATAGTAATATTAACCATCTTGGTTTTCAATACTAAGAAGTCTTTTCTTATGTCTAACCATCTTCATTAGTCTCTAGCAAGGATTCCTACTCACCTGAATTAAATTTAAGGGCATGAAGAGCCTGAACTATGCAGTGGGAAATGCCTGATGCATAGAAATAAATTCACGACTTGTGAAAGGGGAGCACACAGCTCACTGAACACTCCCCATAAGCTTCATTTATTCCCAGAACAACTTCCTCAAGCTGTTCACTCATCAGAAAGACAAATGTTTCTTTTCTCTTAATTAGGTAGTATGCAGCATTATTATGAATTGTGAGCAGCCAAGGAAAGACTCCAAGGTCACTTATTGTTTACATAGTTCATCTTTTACTGATCTTGCAAGTCTGAATAACTTATGTCAGTCTGAAGCAGTACTAACTTTCTGTCAGCAGTATATCTTGTACATGTTATATGGTAGACATAGGTGTGTGGATTTTGTAAATGCACAACGTGTAGGAAGGAAGCAGTCTTAGGAGGCTCCTGGGTCAAGATTAGTATAAATCAAACTAACCACAAGAAATGCTTCTCCTTTGATCTTTAAATGCATTTTTCAGTACTGCTGACCAATTTTCCATGGACTTAATTGTAGCTGTATACTTCTTTAAAAAGCATTACCTTTCTTTGCCTGAGGTTGCGAGTCCCACACAGAGTTTATAGAATATTTCCCTCCTTCTCTCTCTGCCCAGTTTCCTCTGTACCTTTCTCACTTCAGCCCCCGTCATCTGAAATTCTCCAATATTCACCCCATGCCATGTGCACATAATTCTAGGCCCTCTTCACCTCTGGTCTTGGTTTTTTTTTTTTTTTTTTTTTTTGGGGGGGGAGGGTGGAGATGGGGCGCAGGGGACAGACAGTGGAGAGTTTTGGCAGTGCTGGGGATGTAACTCGGATAGGCAAGCATTTCGAAACCGAGCTAAATCCCCAGCCCCATGTCTCTGGTCTTAGTCCCAACACATTGTTCCCTATTTCTAATACTCTGGAAAACTCTTGCCCAGGAACCTGTCTGTCTCCTGCACCATGGTCTGTGCTGTTACACTAAGACATGCGGCCTTGGTGGAGATGGCAGCCTTGTACTGGTTATGTGATGGTACATAAAAACTATACATAGTGTCTGAATTACTTTGACTCTCTTTGGGCCCCTAAATGGTTCCCTTTATTTGCTATCCCAATATCAAATCTTAAATTGCTCTTCCAATATCAAATATTGATCAACAGCACTCATGAACATTGCTTTCTTTCCTCCTATCTAAGCTTGTGAAGGGTTCCATGAACATTCAAACTGTTATTCATTCTCGCTGTTCAAACTGTAGCCCTGGAAAAGACTACCTTGATCACCATGGAGATTATTCTCTGTAGATCACAGGTGTGCTAGGACTTCCAGTTATGTTTATGGAAAATAACTTTAAAAAAACTTCTGGTCTCTCTGAAGTTGCAAGCAAACATGGTGCACAAGCTGCAACTACCTTTAAGTTCGGTTCTGTGCACTCATGCTGAAAAGACAGTAATACAAGACAAATGTATACTCTTTGAGAAAATTATATCTTTATTGAGCCTCCCCATCAACTTAGAAAAGAATCTAATATCAATCACAGTAAAACTCCCCTCTGGGGATAGCTGCATTTCAACCCTTTTATCTATAATTATGGATTACAAGTTTTCTCTTTAAAAGGAAGTCAGTCTTCAGTAAGCAGGGGAAAGGAGTTGGGGGAGTAGGAAACAATGCCAGGGAAAAAAGTACCAGTGCCTTCACCTTCGCTCACCTTATTTTCACAGAACTATCCAAGGGTAAATTTTCTTTAGTCATTTTAGGAGAGTAGCTCCCCTCACATATCTTTTACTGCCTGGGGAAAGAAACAATTTGGAAAAAGTAACTAGTACTATTCACTGAGCACCAACAATAAGTCAAGGACTAGGGGCAGTGAGGAGGAGTGGGGAAGGTTCCATCATTTATCACAACTATGAGGTTATTTTAGTGTTTTACAGGGAGCCGGAAATGGAGCTTCAAACTGGTTAAATGACTTGCTACATTAGTCAGCATAGACTTTGAAGTCAGGAAAAAATGAGTTCATATTCATGTTGTGCAATTTGCCCGTTTTATGTCCTAAAGTTCCTTGACCTCTCTAAGCTTCAGATATCTCTCTGAAAATGCAGACTACAATTCAATATGCCTCATATAGCTGCTGAGCTGATTAAATACAACACATAGCACATACCAAAAAATGCACAGCAAAGGTTCACTACTATTTGTTTATTATTAAGCCACAAATTCATAAGGACTAGAAGCCCACTTTGACAACTTATAGGGCAAAGAAGACAGCTTTTTATATAGAGCAATCAGAACTGCTTCGGGCTTTCCCCTTCCATTCTTATAGGATAGCCAAACATCCCCTCCTTCACTCTCCCTCTTCCTTTTGCTCTCTAAGCTTAAACTTCCCCCTCATCTAACAATAGACATAAGCCTGCCACAGATTCCGAGCCTTAACTCACAGCATCAGTGTTCACCACAATCCAAGTATGGGTTTTCCAAATTCCATTCCCACGGAATGGTGACCTTATGTTGCTACTTCCCAGAATTGGGTGTTGCCACTGTACCAAGTGGCCAAATGATAAGAATCAGTAAGTGGATCTTGTTGAAGAAACCTTGAGATGGAGGTCAGGGAAGGCTGGGAAGAAAAGAAAACTTAAAGACACACAGGAGAACAAAGGAGAGTATTAGTATGGAAGGTAGAATCAAGACCAGAGGGAAGAAAGGAGCATGAGATAGCCCAGGTGTTAAAAGGTCAAATCTAGGCCTTGTCACAGGACGTCCATCCATAAACACACGTGCAAAATAATATTTAACAGAACAGAATATAGGTCACTAATAATATAAAAGATTTTACATTTTTATTTGTATTGAAAAAATATCATACATGGCTATAATCAGCAAGTCAAATTTAGAGCCATTTTTCCATAGCAGGCTCATCTCTGTGTTAAATGAGGGGAAAGTTCAGGCTTACAGAATCAGAAGAAGAGGATGGTACTTATGTGTATCACTAATTTTTGTTATTAATTTACTATTCTCAAATAAAATTTATAATAATTTCTCAAAATGTTTATTAGCCTCCATACAAATATGTGATTCCAGCAGCATTTCTTCTTGAAACTTTTAAAATATTCCCGATTCACCAACCTTTCCCCATAGTTACTAACTCCTGGGAACATCTCCATCACAGAAACAAATCAATGGAGCTTTTCACTTTAAAAAATAATGACCCATTACAGCAGACGCCATTTTTAATAAGTCTAACCCCTAAAATCCCTCTTTTAAATGATCGTCTAGCACAGATGCTATATTGCCCTTGGCTTTTCCATAACAAATATTTAGCAACTTCAGTGGCTCCAACAATGTCTTAGAATAAATAATGAATAAAATTTATTCTTCCTAATTATAGGAAATGTTCAATATACACACAGAAGCCTCTATTTGCCTTGCCTTAGAAATAAGCTAGAGAAGATATATAATAAATAAGAAGAGAAAGTAGGTAACAGCAAGAGAAATAATTTGTTGAAAAATAGGTAGGCTCAAGTCCATTTCAGAGAAATCAGTTCTAAAATAGACATAATTGTCAGATGTTTACTAAAGAAAGCAATTTATACTAGTTCAAAAGAAATTCACTTTGGTAATTATCCTTTAAGGTACTATGGGTAACAAGTAGGAGACATGTACCTATATTATAAGCTATTATCAAAATACAAGTTTTCAACTTCTGCATATTTTCAACAAATATGGAATGCTTGGAAACACATGACCCCAACACTGTGGGTATGGCAGGAATGCCATCAGACTTAGTGAATGTAAAAAAGGAACAATAAATACGATAGCTACAGAAAGAAACACTAACAGAAATTTCCCATGTCAAAAAACCATGGGAACCAAACCATGGGAAAACAAAAGCTATTGTTTTTATAACAGTGCTGTTACAAACTTTGGAGAAATTTGCTTAAAAAAATTATATCAATCTGATAAACAATTTTCTTGAGGTAGAGAAAGCACTAAGAAAAATATAATTTTTTAAAAAATCTAATGAGTGAGCAATCTTTAATTTTGCTTAACAATCTGTTTTCCAGTACTATTTTTAGAATAAAAAATTTGAATTCAGACTCATGAGCCTGTGGTTGAAGAGATTCTAGGTATCAGTCTCCCAGGGTATCAAAGAATGACTTGTGGCATCAACATCACCCAAAAACCAATAAGAAAGTATAAGTATTATGTCTGTAGGAGAACTTACACAGAACTTGTTTTCCTGCAAAATGATAGGTGCTACTCTATCACCACCAAATATCACAAATAAATAAAATCCCAGAGGTTTTTACTAAAAAGAAAATTCATAAAGCTGCTTTAAAAATGTATATTTTACATATACATATGTATCATTAAAGCTTTCTCAAATCCAAATTTGTTTACTCTCACACCAAGGCTTATTAATCTACCCTACAGTATTACGTGAGCATTTAATGTCATTCTTGAACTATTTAATGTCTTGCAACTATTTATCATTATATAGTTTTGGCAATTCAAACACTCTACAAATGCTACTAAAATACATTTAAAATGCCAATCTTATTTGAACGTTGCTATGGATATGGTTTGTTCCCCAAAGATTCATGTACCGAAACTTACTACTCAGTGTAGCAATGTTAGGAAGTTGTGAAACCTTTTAGAGCTGGAGCTGTGTGGGAAGTTATTAGGTCTTTGGATACGCTACCCTTGGAAGGAATTAATGTAGTTATTGTAAGATATCAGTTAACTTCCACAAGAGTAGATTGTTATAAAAGAGCAAAACTGGCTTGCCTACACTTGCTGGCTTCCTCCCTTACCTCATGACCTCTCTTTTTCATATATACTCACACCTTTATGCTATTAGCCATATGACGATCTAGCCAATAGCACAGAGGCTGATCCAAAGGGGTCACCCAATTTAAAATTTTTAGCCTCCAAAACTTGAGCCATTCAACCTTTTTCTTTATAAAATACCCAGCCTCAAGTATTATCTTATCACAACAACAACAAAAAAAAGACTACCATAGATGTCTAATAAAACATACTTCGTTAAAATTTGTATTTACTCTGGATTTAATACCTTTCTCTGTGAAATAAATGATTTAGCTGTTTTATGTTAGAATAGTAGGAAGACAAGCAATCACTGAGTCTCTCGGTGAGTAAATGTATAAAATTCTGACTCGTGAACACTTTAACTGTGGACTCTTTATTTTCTGGTTTATGAGTCAAACTGTAATCAAACTTTTACCCAAAAGTTAGAGAACATACCTTATATGGTGGTGATGAGGAAAATACCTCAAAGTATGTGTCATTATGCCTTACAAAACCAAACAGAAGAAGGTGATTAAGCCTCTTTTCTTTCATAGCCACTGAACTATCTAGTTCAAACATAGGGTTTCTGCTAATATTGTTTTAGGAGACTGTATTTCCCATCATTTATAAAAATACCATCTAATTCTACTCTACCAAGTCCTAATAAAATACAAATATGTTTTCTTAAACTGTGATTCACTATTGACATGCTACTTAACATTTTCATTTTGTAGCTAATCCATGTGTCTATACTCTAAGATTAAATATGTTAATTTGTGGATATTATTCTACCAAAAATGTAAAAAGTATGATGGTTTGTAAAAAGACAACATCCACAAACATCTCAAAATCAAATAAATTTGTTACATATAGATAATTCAAGCATTTCTATATAGTTCACTCTATGGACTAGTAAGTCCATAGTAAGGGAAATGGTAATAATAATAAAATAAGTCACAGGAAACTATAAAGGTTAAAAGCAACTGAGTCTGGGCTGGGGTTTTAGCTCAGTGATAGAGCACTTGCCTCGCATGTGTGAGGCACTGGGTTCGAAACTCAGCACCACATGAAATATATATTAAAATATATGTTAAAAATACATATTTTTAACCCCATTAGGATCTGTTCAAACATGAGATGAATCCTCTGAATTTGTATGCAAATTGTATGTAAACACGCATGTATTTTCTATTGAGTGGGATTATAACTTTCCTCAAGCTCTCAAAAGCAGCTTTGATGAAAAAAAATTTAAGAACTTATGATTTAATGAAACCGTAGAACAGAATTTTTCAAAGTATGGTTCCTAACCACATGTACCAGCATACTTCTACAAGAGAGGGGAAAATCCAGGTCCTTCACAACCCACAAACCAAAGATGTTGCAAAACAAAAGCTCCATTAGTATCCAGAAAACTTATGAACTCTCAAAGTAGAATGAATATTTTTAAGGTAGTGCAAAATCATGATTTCACAGGCTAATTGCAAATAAGCATAGCTTAAAAAAAGAAAACACAGAAATTTGTGTTTTGAAAAACTATAACCTTCACAGCAGAAACAAACAGTTAGGAAGGGCCATTCCAATAAGGCACTACCCCCAATTCTGAAAAGAGATATAAGAATAAGCATGGCCCTTTCCCTCAAATACTGTTTTACACTACTTACACTTTTCATGTGTGTGAAAAGCAACATGCACATGTTTCATAAGTTAAGGCTCCCCAAACTGTCTGTGTTGAAAGACCAGCTTTCCCTTCAATTTCTCATCTGGCAATTCTTCTGTAAACTTTAATGAATTATTAGGAAAATTAAATTTACATCACCCATATAAAATATCTGCTCCCAAAATTTATTATCAGATACAGTAGATAAAAAAAATCATTCTGTCAAACTACCCAAAGTTTCTGGATACTAACTCCCCATTTCTGTATTTACTTTATTTCAAATTTACCCAATAACTAGGAGTTTGAGGAGGGGAGAGAAGAGGGAAGAGCTGGGGGTGATATTAGTCAAATTATATTGTATGCATGTACAAATATGTAAATAACAAATCCCAACATATCTACAACTACAATGCAATCAATAAATAATGTGGGGGGGGGGAGTTCACCCAACAGTGTTGCAGGCCTGCAGACCACACTTGAAGCATGTTCCTTCTTCAAAATGACTTTTATATTTCTCTTTAGATCTACTGTGCACTGACTTAAAAATAATACATAATAAACGTCTGAGAAACTACCATTTTAAATTCAGTTATTTTATAAATTAGTTATGATTTAGTAATGTAAGTCATTTTCCATTTCAGTTTGCTCCTGTATTACATATAAAGTGATGAATAATATTGTACTTTTATTTTGGCACAATTATTTGTTTTTTTTCTCTAGAAATTGTTTCTAAACAGGTATATACATTTGAATTTTTGCTCTATAGCACTAGAGTGCCAATCAGAATATATGTCGTCAATCATAATTCCACAAACTGTGTATCAAAGTGCCTGCTAGCCCATACTCTTGTAACCCATAGTATTACAAAGGACACCTGGGGACAATTCAGCTCAACCACAAAGAAATCCTTTGACCTTGGGCAAGTCAATTACATCTTTGGCCTAATCTGCTCAGTTGTGCAAGATGGTTGGATCAAATGTTTCTACGGTTCCTTTCAACCTTAATATACAATAAATGCTTACACAGAGTTTACAATTTTTCATGTATCTAAATAGTCATTACCACTAGTATACATTTTCCACTTGGGCACTAAAATTTTTATTATTCTCCAATTGCTTCATATATGTTATCGTATTTCCCTATTATAAAAACTATTGAACTGTTTGAGAGAATTCCTATAAATTTGAGAGAATTACTATAAAATGGTTAAAACCAGTTTTGGGTCTAAGATGGGCAAGATAAGATCACTGTGAAACCAATTAAAACAACAAAATAATTAAAATTACAGATGAGCTTACTCATCAATGAATACCCAGAAGTCAAAGTGAAAGTTACTAAAAAGATCTGAGGTTTGATATATTAATCAAATACCCAGGAAAAATATAAATAGCACAGCAAGCTAAACAAAGCTTCAGAAATCACTAAGAACGCAGAGACTAGGGAACTAATCCAAATGTGGAAGACAGACAAAAAAAAAAAAAAAGTCTAGGATACTATTAAGCAAATAATTTTTTACAAATATTTTGTGCATATATTTAGATAGATCTTATTCACTGTTTCCTCTTGTCTCTTCCAGCAAAATCCTAAACCCACATCAAAATTATAAACCCAAAAAGCTGGAGTTTCAGAGCTTACTAGAAGAGAACATCTATCTTTTCTACTTTTTCAGACTTCATTTTTGTTTTAGGATGAATTCTTTTAAGGACAAGAATGTTTTTTTCCCTGACAGAAGCTGAGCCCACTGGCATTTAATATTCAATTATGGATGCATTCTCAATATACATTTACTGAGTGAATACATGAAGATTCAGATGTTGATGACTAGTGTGGGAACACATATTCATTCTTTCTATCATTTAACAAACACTTGCTATGTGACTACTACATGTCACGCTGCTGTAGGCAGGGTGATATAGCAGTGAACAAAATTAAGTCCTGGCTCTCAAGAAACTTAAATTCAATCAATCAGGAGAAAGGGAACACAAAAACAAGTAAGTATAAAGATGTCAATATCAGATGTAATAAAATATCAGGAAATAAGAAATGTTACAAAAGAAAAATAGAGTAGAGAAAGAGTACAAAAAGTGCTAAGCAATGGTATGTTTTAAATTAGGTAGGCCAGGGATGACTTCCTTAAGAGGTAACATCTCAATTGAAACCAGAACAAAGCGAATAGCAGAACGACACAGATAACCACAGTGTTCTAGAAAAAGGGACCAGCAAAATGAAAGGATACTCTGCACTACTACAGAATAATGATAGAAATACATAAAAGTTATCAAAAACACTAAGACTAGACAACTAATATACCCTGATGGCATGAAGGTATCTCAGAGATAATAACAACTGCTATGAGTACTGATATATGGACTGGAATTTACAAACACAATAAAAGGAGAGAAGTCATGTATTCTAGAATTTTTAAAAAAATGTGAAAGACAGAATGACATAAAAATAATTTCCATTTCTGTTCTATTTCCAAGGAACAGAATGAAGGTGAGGTTTTCTAGGGATCCCAAAAGTGACAAGGCTGGAAGCCAAGAATAATAAAGCTATCAAGTCATACAACGAGGGGCAAGATATGTGGCAATAAACTTCCAAAGAATCAAATTGTATAAGCTATTCCTTACAACAGATTGCTTATACTACACAGCTTCCACTCCCAGATGCCACATTGTTTTTAAGAAATCCATGCCAACTTCTGGTTCCCTCTAATGCTCTATCTACTATTGCCTGATCTCCTATTTCTTAGAGAAAATGGGTAAGTCTTCAGATATTCCTGCTCCCAAAAGTATGGCTTCAGATTTCCTCATATATCTTTAAAGACCAAGGCTCATCAACATTTGATCCAAGCACCAAGTTGTTTGTTTAGTGGTTTTTTGTTGGTTTGTTTGTTTTTTGGCATACTGAGGATTGAACCTTTAGAGATGCTCTACTTCTAAGTTATATCTCCCAGCCCTTTTTATTTTCTTGAGACAGAATCTCACCAAGTTTCCCAGGCTGCCCCTAAACTTGAAATCCTCCTACCTCAGCCTCCTGAGTTGCTAAGCAGGCAAGTTTCTGACTCTGTTGAAATCCTTTTCCTTGAAGCTTTCTTTAAATAAAAACTATCATCACTATGCCTTATGGGTCTCCTAAACTTTTCCTTACAGTCCCAGATCCTCATCACCTACCAAATAACCAGCCTGCACAGTTGTCTCTTATCAAATGTTGGTAGGCTGCCTCTAGGACTTTGGTCACAAAGCACTGATTTGTTCTATGCTTTATTTCCCTTTATAGAAATCAAAGAAACAAGCACAAACAGAAACTAGAAATGGAAAGAAGGGTTCTTAGGTGAATCCCACTCTTTTATTTCTTTTAAATAAGAGTGAAATAATTTGGAGCAATGCTGAATGAGTCTTGTTCGGATGCAGTAGTACACCGTGTGTTCCTGGGGTCTGGGTAACAGTGGACTTGGCAGGGGGCAGAGTACTGATAGCAGTCAGGGAAAGGCTATTCAACTGTGTCACTGCTTAAGATTGTGCAAATCTGCACAGGGGTGGGTGGGAGAGAGGCAGTGCAGGTGGCTAAGATTTTGGTTGTCCTGGTACAGCAGCCTGTGTACTGTTTCATCCTGTTTCCCACTCATTATATTAGCTCTTTGATAAATCAAATCACCTCTGTCCTGAGTAGCCGTGAATAGTCACTCAAATATAAGGATATGATTAAAGCCATTACTGTTAGAGAAAACAAAAATTTACAAATAGAGGTTACAGGTAAATCTAGGATCTATATCAAGATTTCCTTTTATACATCTAAAATATTACTACTACCCCTGTTGATCATTATTAAATGCTAGGAGACCAATTATTTTGCTTCTAATCTTAGAAGTCTGAGTGAGAACAGTTTGATGTGGAACTCCATTCTTTCAGCAAATGGTAAATGTATATATTACACATACCAGCACACAAGGTATTTATATGTATAAGTATACATTTGTGGTAGGACAGGGAATAGGTAACATAGAGTTGTGCTTTTTTAACTATTAAAAGTATGCACAATTAATAGATAAAATGTTTGTCTACCACTGACAGAATAATCACTTAATACCAGGCACTGTACTAGACACTTTTCCACTTTCTCTCTCTCTTTTCACATTATATTTCCACATGTAAGATGGCAAGAAATAAATAAATAGCAACTAAAAAATTATGTTTCTATAAAGTTATGCCCTTCTATTTCACAGTTTAACACTGTGTTTTAACATTTATTCAATACATGTAAACATTGATCAATGTTTACATGTATTAAATGCAAAGAAAACATATCCAAAAAAATCTACATAGCAACTCCCTGGTTAGCTTAGTTATTATTCTTTTGATGGCAATTTTTAAAGCCATTTCCTCACTTTCCAAATATGGTGGAAAAAAGAATATAATATCAAAATATTATCTGAGTTGGAAAACTCTTATTCCAGGAGCAAAAGCCTCTACCTATTCCATGAGTTCTCTAAGTACACTGTTCATTACTACAGAACTAAAATAGAGACCATCATGTCCTTTCTACATGTTTTTAAAACACTGGGACACTTCATGGACTAGAACTGGTTCTGGCACAAAACCATGAAATTGTAACATAAATTTTTCCTAAGTATTCTCTGAGACATGATAGCAGCTGAAAGCAAGTTTCAAGAGTAAATTTTTTAAAAATAAATAAACATTGTTCTTGTGTTGTTTTATTTTGATTGGAATAATCAAAGGAGAAAGGAGATATACTACACACTATACTACACCAAAGTCAACTGCAAACAAAATCTTCTCTCTTTAAAGCAACATAGAAACTAAACAAACAAAAATCTAGCAAACATAACCCAACTCTAATTCAAATGGAGTTTTCAGTATATTTTCTTCATTCAAAAATTTAAAACAACATTTAGGGATTTGAAATATATGAAATTGCCTTTTCTAACTCTCACATTGAAAACATCATGGTAAGAAATCAACAACACAAGTTCCATTTCTTGGCACTGATTCAATATTTGTTTTCAGCAATGTTTTGTAGACATAGGAGGTGTGCCTATCAACTTGTAGCTATCAAAAAACAAGGCAGAAAAGAGAATATGTTGGACTGTGTAAAAGACCCAGAAGTTCTTCATTGACTTGAAGATAATACAAAATTCACCAAGGTAAATTTATAACAAAATCAGAATCAAGGGGAAACAGCTCAGTTGGTAGAGTACTTGCCAAGCATGCACAAGACCCTGAGTTCCAATCCTCAGCACCACCAGAAGAAGGGGGAGGAGGGGGGGAGGAGGAGGGGGAGGGGGAGGGGTGGAGGAGGGGGTGGGGGAGGGGAGGGGGAGGAGAGGGGGAGGGGGGGGTGGGGGAGTGGGAGGGGAGGGGTGGGGGAGGGGGGAGGGGAGGGGAGGGGGAGGGGGAGGGAGGGGAGGGGGGAGGAGGAGGGAGGGGAGGGGGTGGGGGAGGAAGAGGAGGGGGAGGAGGAGAAAGAAGAAAGAATAAGAAGAAGTACTCAAATTTAGCATAATTTGAAATGTTGGCAAGGAGTTCAGGGAAGCCTGAGAAGGCTACGTTATCCTTATCAGTCACAGTGTGACAGTAATTTTTTAAATAGTAATATAACCTTAAGATGCACTTAAAAAAATAACAGCAGCAGCATTATTCATGTTAGAGAAAGTGTTAGTTCCACTGTACTGTGTGTGTGTCAGCAACACATAAACCGCTATGGTCTAAATGTTCTTGCTCCTCCCCAAATTCATGTTGAAATCTAATTTCCAATGTGCTATTTACGACGGGGCTCTTCAGTAGGTGATTAGGTCATAAGGGCTCCACCCTTACCAATGAGACTAGTGGCCTTATAAAAGAAGCACCAAAGAGTTACCTTGCCCTTTTACCATGGGAGGACACAGCACCACCTATGAGGAATGGGCTCTCACTAGACACTGAAAATGCTGGTGCCCTGATCAGGGCTTCCCAGCGTTCAGACTTCAAGCAATAAATATCTGTTGTCTGTAAATTATCCAGGCTAAAGTATTTTGTTACAGCAATCAGAACAGAGTAAGACAATAGTAGTACCAAGAAGTGGGGTACTATCTTAATAAATACCAAAAAATGTGGAAGCAGCTTTGGAACTGGGTAATAGCTAGAGGTTGAAAGAATTTGGAGGTACATATCTGAAGACCCCCTACCCTGCTGTGAATGAAAGCTTTAAGGGTGATTCTGGTAAGGAAGGACTCAGAAGAGCACAGCTGCAGAGACAGGTTCAGTCTTACTGGAGATCATCTAAGTGACCATGAACAGAACACTGGTAGAAAGAGGGAAAGTATAAAACCCTCCCCTATCTTCAGGCCATTTGTACCAAGAGTCTCCGCTAGAGCAATGCCTAGTGGAGCCAAGAGGATTGGGGCCACAGAAGAGCAAAGCCACAGGCATGTGAGTCCTGCCTGGGCAAGCTGCAAGTACCAAACCCAATATGCCCAGTATGTCCAGAAGGCAGCATGTGAATACAGAGATGATTGATTCTCAAGCCTTAAGATTTAGTGTTGTTTCCCCTGTTGTATTTTAGACTTACTTGAAACTAGTTATTTCTTTCTTCCTATTTTTCCCTTTGACAATGTGAATGTCTATCTTCTGTATGTCTATCCTATTTTGGAAGCACATGACTTATTTAATTTCAAAGGTCCACAGCTAGAAAGCATTTCCCTCAGATAAATTATACCTTTAGTATCAATCATATTTCATTTAGATAAGATTTTGGACTTAAATTTTTGAGTTGATACTGGAACAAGTTGACTTTGGAGGCGACTGGGATACAATGAATGTATTCTACATGTGGGGACAAGGATTTTGAGAGTCAGTGTGGCTGCTATGAGCTGAATGCTTCTGTTCCCTTTCCTCTCCTATTCCTATGTTGAAACTTAATCTCCAAAATAGTATTAGGAGCTGGGCCTTTAGAAGGTGAGTAGATCTGAAGGCTCCAAAGCTCATAAATGGAGACTAGTACCTTTCTTTATAGGAAGCCTGAGGGTGTCTGTTAGTCCCTGTGCCCTTCCACCACATGGGGGTTCAGCTAGAAGGTGCCATCTTTGAAGCAGAAAGTAAGTCTTCTCCAGACACAGAATCTGCAAGGGCCTTGATCTTAGTCTTCCCACTCTCCAGACCTGTGAGGAAATTTTTCAGTTGTCTATAATTACCCAGTCTAAGGAACTTTGTCAGTTATTCAGCTGAGACATCAAGAATATTATGTGTAATTTGGTGCCAGAAAAACAACCACAATGAGAACAGTGAAAAAAAAAATCCAGAAATTATATCATACTAGGAATTACTTCAAAAACAGATGGTGTGGGAAAGACTGAGAGTACAACATAATGATGAACTAGAATTACTGTGTTTTACACAGGGTTTTACAAAGCAGTGATTTCCACACTGGGCTGATCGAAATCTGTGCTATTATGCAATACATATTTGTTCTTCATCCCTTTTTTCTGGCATACAGCTCCTAAAATCCTTGAAATCTCTGAAGTAATATCTTTTGTATGCTAAAGAGATGGCTGGTAGCTCAGGAGCCCCCAAATAGCTTCTGGATGGGAGATGATCACTGGACACACCAAGGCATGATTAAAGGGTTAGGACTTTCAACCCATACTGTCAACCTCTGGAGGAATGAAAAAGGGCTGAAGTTTCAGTTGACCACCAAAGGTCAAAGACATAATCACTCACTCTTATATAATGAAGCCTCCGTAAAAACCCAAAGGACTGGGTCTGAAGAGATTCCAGAAAGCTGAAGATATGGAGGTACCCAGAAGGTGACATGCCCAGAGAGGTCACAGAAACTGTGTCCTTCTCATATTCCTTCCCCTACACATTTCTTCCATCTGACTGTTCATCTGTATCCTTTGTAATACACTTTAAAATAAAGGATAAGTATTAGTAGTGTTTCTCTGAATTCTGTGAGCCACTCTATTAACCAGTCCAACCTGAGGAAGGGATCGGGGTAACCCTGGATTTACAGCTAGTCAGTCAGAGACAGATGACAACTCACTATCTGCAACTGGCTTCTGAAGTGGGGGCAGTCTTGTAGAACTAACCCCCAAATCTGCAGGATCTTATGCTATCTCCAAGTACACAACAACAGAACTGAATTGAATTGGAGGACATCCAACCACACTCCTCTGGAAAACTGATTGTTTGGTGTGTGGAGAAATAATTCCACACAACTAATGTCAGAAGTGGTACACTGAGTGGTATGAGAATAGGAAAAACACTTGAATTCTCATTTTTCTCCTTATCTCTTTAAAATGTCTCAGGGCACTTTTATAAAATACAGATAAGAGACTCTTTATAAGAGGTTTAGAAAGGTAAGGGAGGCCCCAGGAATCTAATAATCCACTAGGCAAGAAATAGAGCACATGGGTGCAAGTTCCAGAAAGAAAGACTTCAATTCTCAATACAGTAAAGGCTTGGACAGAACAGTAAAAGCCTGGAAACATTCAGAACATTCCAGAAATAAAATGGACCTCTTTACAAAGTAATGAGATTCCTATTCTAGGGTATGTCTAGGAGTTAGACAACTACAGCTCATGGATACTGAACATATGAATTTAAAAAAGAGATAAAGTATATACTCAATAAATTATTAGTGAATAAACAATAAGACATGAGAACATCATTAAACAATTTTAGTTACATATTGAAAATGGACTTTCTCCATGAAGTAGTACAGCCATAAAGTTCTGATTCTCATTATACATCACAGGCACTTCAGCCAGATTGAAAACATTTTTGCCATTTTGTAGCAAGCTCTATGAAATAAAATGTGTTTCAACCTAACTAGAGTTTAAAACAACTGAATTTATATTATTAAAATAAATAAATAGTTTCAAAACATTAAAATACCTATTAGACTGATGAAACAGGAATTAACAGAAACAGGAGAAAAGATCTGGTTATATTTTGACAATTTGAACTTTAAATTATTTCTTTCTTTTTTTTTTTTTTTTCTTTGTACTGGGAACTGAACCCAGGGGCACTTAACCACTGAGCCACATCCCCAGCCCTTTTTTGTATTTTATTTTAGAAACAGGGTCTCACTGAATTGCTTTAAAGCCTCGCTAATTTGCTATGGCTATTTTTGAATTCTTAATCCTCCGCCTCAGCCTCCCCAGCTACTGGGATTAAAAGCATAAGTCATCATACCCAACTGTAAATTACTTCTACACAGGATATTTAAATTATCTCATAAAGATGTATCAGTAATAATTCCAAACAATGGAATTTTTTAAAAACATTGTAAGAGCTAAACACAAGTTTTTCTTTTCTTTCTTTCTTTCTTTATTTATTTATATGCAGTGCTGAGAATCAAACCCAGTGCCTCACACGTGCTAGGCAAGCACTCTACCACTGAGCTACAACCACAGTTTTTATGTCATGACCTTTCTTGCTTGTTGAAGTCTGAGATAATCCAAGTTGACAGAGGTAATTGGATGTCTGAGCCTCTTTAAACAGGACAATTATCAGAAACTGAGTGGTTTAGTGGGTAATAAAAGAAATTCTTTTGGTGGCCAAGTGATAGATACAAACGCATAGGAGGAGAAACTTGGTAGATCTCTAAAATAAATTCACATATGATCTAGACAACATTAATTTTATTTTGTCCCATTGTGAAACTGTACTATCAAAAACATCTTCCTCCTACATAATAAAAGGCAATATTATTTTGGTAAATATGAGTTTTGGAGAGGTTAGTGAAAAATACCCAAATTACTCAATTAAAAATTCTACTGGCTACAGACATGTTAAGGAATCCTTTTATAATAAATTTTAAATGCTGAATTAATAATATTCAAGAAACTTATCTGCCCTGAACTTATTAGGTCAGCAGTTTAGCCAAAAAGTGGTGGGACAGGAGAGGTATTTTAGACCATATAATTTAGAATGTCTTGCCATTCTAATAATTTACCTTTCTATGGCTCTGACTTGTGACTATTAGTTCCATGGGGACATGGGAAATGATTTAAGTAATATCCAATATCTCCAAATATCTTTAAACTTGAAAACAGAAAAACAATCACCATCAAACATTCTGTCTGCTGATTTAGAACTGCAAAATTTTCAAATAACAAACTAGAAATGAAGAAACCCCATAACACCCACCCTGTAAAATGTGTGGCTAGTACCCACAACAGTAGCAACTACTATGTTGATACCTAATTTCAACATGAAAGAGGCTCAATGTTAACAAAAAGGAAGAGGAAGAAAGGAGAAACTAACCAGAGTTAGATAGTATTAACTCATTGAATCCCACAAGAAGTCTATAATATAGACACTATTATTCCAAGTTATAATTAAGGAAATAAGACAAAACTTTAGTTACTAGTCTAAGGTCACAGAGCCAAAAGCACTGGGGCTGGGACACAGGCAAGGCAGTGTGATTCCAAAGGCCATCTCATGATCATCAATTGAACTGCCCTCCCATCCTGTCTCATCATCTACCATTCTCCCTCCCGAGATAACACATTTCATACTCCAGCCAAAGGCACATATTTTAAGACTCTTGAACAGTTTTTTTGTCTGTTTCTCTACTTAGATAAAGTAAGCTGGATAAATCAGAAGGGGAATCTCTCTCCTCTAAAACCTAATTCTGAATTGTTACCCTGATTAACTCTTAAGTGTCATTGAGCATCTAAGAGGAACATAGATATTTCCAAACATCGTGTGAGTTTCCAAAAAATATTTCCGGAGTCAAAACTTCTAACCAACTGGAACAAAAAGGAAGAGAGATGGAGTAAACAGAATGTGAAGGGGAGGGAAAGGAAACACAGAAGAGAAATAAGGAAGCTGAGAAGGAAGAGAGAAAAGAGGTAGTATCCCCCCAAGTCTCCTTTATTTTAAAGTCTCTGCTGTAGTCCTCAATCTTACTCCATGATCCACTAAAAGGCTCCCCTGGAAAGAGAGAAGTCATCCTGCTCAGGATATGCCTTCCACTATGGGGTTTCACTCATTTCCTGTAACATTTTATTGTAAGAGGACCTTCCTTGGCATGCCCTGATGATGGTTTTTGGGTGAAGGAGGAACTCAAAGACCCTTGATTAATGAAACACTGAGCACAACTTCCCTAAACATCTATGAAGAACTGGTCTTTTAAGATATCCAATCTGTTTCAGATCAATACTTTAAGTAAATACAATTAAAAAATAAGTCATCAGAAAAATTTAACTTTTAAAATAATAAAATAAAAATCCTAAACTTTTATTATTAGATTCAACAGACATAAAATTGCTGGCAAATTGTAATAAAATTTCTAAAATTTTTAAAAAAATCAAAATTCTCACTCTTAATTTCTGAATCCAGGCTATCAATAAATCCAAAAACAGCACTGCCATGTTAGAATATCAAAGACCATTTTTGTGCCTTATCAAGAATTTTGAAACAGCTAAAAAGAATTCAGAAATTTTAAAAAACATGGGTAATTTCAAAAGTGTCTTTGTTATACTTTGTATCTTAAGAATTAGTAGAAGTAAATAAAAAAGCTAAAAGTTAAAAAAAAATTTAAACCATTTTAGTTGCTACAGTTTATTTTTCCAAATACCTCTTCTGTCCCTTTTTTGAGCTTCTTCTGTGTTCTTCTCTTTACTCAGCCTTCAATTCCCCAGTGTAAAAAATAAGCTTTGGCAAAATTTCCTGAGATCGGATATTATAAATATTGATCCCCTACTTTTGGAATTAAATGTTAATAGCAAGTATCCATGTCCCTTTGGCTGAAAATTAATGAAAGAATTCACAGATGTTAATAAAGTTCACACCTTTCCAAAACTCTTACAAGTTCAGATGCTATAAAAGAGGATGCTTTTGCCAACAGGCAAAGTAACTTATCCAGAATAAAATTATACTCTGAGTTATTAGGGTATAAATAGTCACCAGTGTCAAAGTAATATTATTTCTGGTTCTTCACCACATATAAAGTTTTTGTATTGAGTTTCTCCTACAAAAAGAAATATATGAGATTCTTAGAACATATGAAAAATATCTAAATACAGAGATACCATTTTTCACCTACCCAGAGAGATAAAATATAAATGTGATAACAGGCTATTGCCAAGATTTGGAGAAACAGGCATTCGGATACATTACTGGCAGATAGTTTGGGACTATATATTAAAATGACAAATTTGAATATGTACTCTAATGCAGCAATTCTACCTCTGGGAATTTATCCTACAAACATCTCCACATATGGGTGAAATCATGTACAATCAGTTCTGCTATAGATGCAACATATGCATTCCTGAAAATCACTGCACCATGCAAAATTTTACAATAAAAACCACTGGATTAGAGGCAAAACACTCTGCAACTTCACCTTGAAAAAAGACCAGGAGTATGCTGTGGGAGTGAGTTGTAGTTTGGGAACTGTAAAGTGATGGAAGGAGAGATGTTTAAAATCAGATGGAAAAAAAATAAAAAAATAATCAGATGGAAAGTTGTAATATCATGTGAATAGAGGGGCAAAACACATTCCATGAACTGATTATATATTTGAGGTGAGTGTTTTGTGTATTTCTCTGTGCCTCAGTTCAGCTGGATGGTTTTCTGGATTCATCTAGGGTTTCTTTCTGACTAAATCACATATAATCAAATGTAAAATTCATACTATACTCAAATTATCCTCTAATATATAAATTATGCTGGAAAACAGTCAAGCTTTCAAAACAAGCTCTATAACAGAACTTGATAGTATGTCACATTGTCTACAATAGTTGACAATAACATTATGCAACATCTAAACATTAAAATTATTTGCAATTTGTACAAAAAATAAGGACACATTTAAGAAGCTCTTTATATAATACAAATTGTTAATTTTTTAAAGCAAGGCATAGATAGAATAGTGTACAAAATGTTGCCATTCATATTAGGAAGATGAGAAATAAACATAAATTTACATGTGCCTCCATATGCATAAAACATTTCAAAAAGGATACTCAAAGATACTGGAGAATGGGCAAACAGAACACTGAAATCAGAGGTTACTCATTTGGAGCTAGGAAGATGAGGACCAAAGGAGCAGACAGATTATCTACTATATGTTTGTTAAACAGTTTTTTTAAGTAAACATATTCCTTATTCAATAAATAAAAGTTTAAACTTGTTCTCAAGAAAGGAATAATGAAGAAAATAAATAATTACTTTTCCCCTTCATTTTGTCTTTCTATTTCTTATAAATGAATAAACACTTATGATCACTGCTATACACACACACACACACACACACACACACACACCACATTTCCCCCCACCAACTGTGAGTAATGTCTTGAGCCCCAAGTTTAGTCAGTGGCTAAGCACTTGCCTTTCATAAGGCTCTGGGTTCAATCCCCAGCACAACACATACACAAAAAGCCTTTATTTTTAGATAAGACTTAACTTTTTCCAGAAGCTTCAATATAACGTATATCTAGTGAACATCTGATCTATTCTTACCTCAAATTATTTTTTAAGTGTTAAGCTTATTCATGAGTAGAGCTCCTTTTATCTACTAAAATAGATGACAATGCCAATCCTAAAGAATTTCATGACATAATCTACAATTGCTAAATTTATAGAAGTAATAGCTTTTATACATATTGTTTAAGCTGTCTGTTAAATGAGATTAAAATTTCAGACAACTGTAATTATGAAGTTAAATAATTCAGTGTAAAAAGCTCAATCAAAAACTTAATAGCTTTGTTACACATGATGAATTGGAGAACCTATTTCCAAAACAGATGTAAGAGGTACGAAACTTCAAAACTTTATGTATTATTCAGAGACTTTCCTTCTACTTCAGTTTCCCCTTCCTTTTCTTACAATGGATATATACATACATGCATTAATTCTGTAATGTTCACTAAACACAGGAGGCAATGGGAAATAGGCAATATAGTAGTGAACAGAAAAATGTATTCTCTTTGTGTAGTACAGAAAAGAGACTAATCCGATTTTTTGTAAAACGGCAATATTTAAGCACAATTCTCATGAATGTGCTTTTTCTTTTAAACATAGGGCATTTTGAGAATAAGTTACACAGTCTGAAAGTCAACCAGACATCCGGGTATTAGTCAGGAACAAAGAATTTCAAAAAGAAGATCCAGGTGCCAAGGTTCTAGCTCAGTGGTAGAGTGCTTGTCTGGCACATATGAGGCATTGGGTTCAATCCTCAGCACCACGTAAAAAATAAATAAATAAAATAAAGGTATTATGTCCATCTACAACTAAAAATATTATTAAAAAAGAATATTCATATATGTGAAGGTCCTGAGTTGGAAATATGTCTTACAATAGCAAAATATATTTTAAATCAATCAAATATAAGGAAACACAAAAATATTTCTGTTAAAAATATTTATTTTTCATTTTTAACTACAGGTTAAATACTTTTTAAATTCACTCTTGGAGGTGCTCAAATTTTAAGTTTAGTCACTACATTTGAGTGAGGAATAAATGTCATACTAGTGTCTCTCCACACATATAATCCAATTGAGCCTGCTTTCTAAAGCGCATGTATTTCCTCATTTGGAATGCTGGCCAAACATCTAGATTTAGCCAAGCAGAAGAAAGTAGCTCTTTCAGATCCCCACAAAGAATTTTCCAATAACAGATATAACAAAATAGTTTTTCCTCTCAGGCCGCAGAGCAAGTGGCAAATCTGCTCTCACAAGCAGGTTCTGCAGCTCCTTCTCTCAGAGTCCAAAGTCTCCTCATACAGTCATATGCTATCCAATATATAGCTACATACTCAACCTGGCAGTTGTAGAGAGAAATGCTGGTAGTTAACACTGGCCCAAAATCTTCTTTAATGTTAACTGCAGGACGGTCTACTAGACACACCCTGTTTGTTGCAATAACATACGTAGCTAATACAAAACAGATTTCTATTTTATTAAGTGAAGATGTTTCATGATCTTTATAATAAATCATTTTTGATGTTATATAGACAAGCCACACTACAAATAGGCTTTAAGCCTGAACTTCAGAACAATTCCATAAGACCCTTCCCCCATTTATCTAATAGCAAGATCAAGGAAGCCTCAAAAAGATATCTCAACAAATGTGTATAAGTGTCCATTTACCTCTTTATTAAAATTGATAACCATATTTCTGTCATGACCATATTTTATGTAACTATATCATTTTATATAAGCCAATGAGTACAAGTCCTTCCTCTAACATTTTATCTCTATTATGATACCAAAGCATCTAAATTGTTATTTTCAATTCTTTCAAATAAAAAGTAATCAGTATCAGTAGAATAAAAAAAATCAATTATATTTCCAACTTTAAAATACCAAGAAAATTTTATTGACAATAAAATATTTTGGTTAATACAATGACCTCATAATGCTAACCAAGATCACTAAAAACACAAAATCATCCAAGAAAAATTGTTAATTCAATTAATCCATTTATAATCCCTTTCTTAGAGTTAAGTAATACATACGACAAAGAATCCTACATAAAGTAGCCTTAAAATATAGTCTTAAGTGATTCTTAAATCACAATTGATTCATCTGGTATGAGCTTGATAATGTCACACCTGCTTGGTATATATCTTTTGAAATAAGAAGGACTAAAGTTTAAGTTCTTTTTATTTACTACTATCACTGAAAATTTACAGAGAAACTAACTATAACAAGAGAAATAATTTTTTAAAAAGTGACTTTTCTGGAACTGCATTTTCAGCCTACCATCTTTTGATGCTTTTGTTTTCAGGATTAAGTCAAATGGAAACTAACATTGGCAGTGAACTGTCAGTTGGTTTCTTCTTCTTTAGGTCAAATGTACACCCAATAAGTCATTAGCCCAGATATTTTCTAGAAATCAGTCTACCGGTCAAAGCAGCATCGAAACAATCTAGTGCATCCTAGTGTTGTTCAAACTGCAAGAATAGCATTTCCCTAGATTTCGCAGAAGAAAAGCTTGTAATAATCCTCTTGTATATTCATCAATTAATAGGAATTCCACAAGAATTTAAGTACTGGGAAAAGAATAATCATTTTTATTTTTACCTGCAAAACTAGTAATATTCACTTAATTTCAATTTAACATTCAAAAGATTCCAATAGTTTAAGACTTCCTAGACAGTTGTTTATATGGAAAATTGTCTTATTTTCACTGTATAATTTTAAAAAACTTCAAGCCTAGGATAGATCAACAAATAACTATGATATTTTTAAATAATTAAGTTCCATTTTAATTTTTATTTTACTACCTTATAGGAAATGCTATGGCCAACTTACAAAATACAAAACATATTTACAGATTACTGTACTTCACTGGGAAATCTTAAGAAAATTTTAAGCTAAAGTTTAACAAAATCCTTTACTGTATAATTTTAAAAAATAAAACAATACTATACTTTATAGTTATGCTATTTGAGATTATAAAATGCTAAAACAAAAAAATATTTTAATATGTGCACTGATTTCTCCTATGTTCATAAAAACAAGTAGGACTTTTAAATAATTGCAGTAGTTATAATCATATTAATAAGCTTTCAAGTTGAATACAGTATTACTGTGAAAGACATACAGTTGAATACACATATTAATATGAAACCTGGTTTGATACAAGTATTAACTAGTATTACAGAGAAGCACTATTACATGCCAGGCACAGTAGAAAGTTCTAAAATTCAATTATGAATATATAAAATGTTGCACAGGCTCAGGGAAAACTTGAACTTTGAGGTTGAAATTCAAAAAAATTTCATTAAGGACGGTGCACATTAATTTCTGCCTTATAAAATGTGTAGGAATTTCATAGTATACATGCAAAAAAAAGCACAAAGAAATGCAGCTATGAGTCTTAACAATACATAAGGAATATGTATTAGAGGGAGAGAAAAATTATATCAGCTTTAAGATATGAATGTATATAGAAAACAGTCATAAGTCAAGAATAGTATATAACCAATATCTAATGTGTACAATGAGAAAGCAGATCACAATGTTCTATGATAAATGCATGTTTCTGTAAGTTTTTATGACCATCTCAAATGTCCCACCTTTGGAGTACCTCTTCTTCAAGGATAATATGGCAACAATTATCCAAACACTTAAAAATACAAAATTTTTGGACCTTGTAATCACTTATCTAGATATTGCCTTAAGGAAATTAAAAAATAAGAGTGGAGAATATTTAGAACAACTTTTATAATAGTAATTAATCATATTTTTGGTACAAAGTTTTAAAAATTATAGAACACAGTCTGAATGCCAGCTACGGAGGGGGCTAAAGGCAGGAGGATGACACATGGGAGGCCAGCCTGAGCAATGATCTCAAAATAGAAAATTAAAAGGGCTGGGGATGAAAGTCAGTAGTAAAGTGACGCTGAGAAGGAGAGGGGAAGAAAATAAGAGAGGAAGGAAGGGAGGGAGGGAGGGAGGGAGGGAGGAAGGAAATTACAAAACATTAACAAATTAAATATTATTCAGTAATTAAAAGGGTCATGGAATTAGATCTTCTTCCATGTCACTAAGTATATGTATATAAGTATATTTAGTCCATGGAATATTAAGTGAAAAGCAGAAGACACACAATTAATGAAAATCCACAGATGGAAAATAACCAAATGAAATGATGTTCAACACCATTAGTTATTAAAACTATAAGCCAGGTGTTGTAGTGCCTGTCTGTAGTCCCCGTTATACAGGAGGCTGCAGCTGGAGGTACAAGAGAGCACAGGAGTTCAGAGCCAGCCTGAGAATACCCTGAGAACTCACCTCATTTTTTTTTCTCTCACCTCATTTTTTAAAAAAAAAAAGCAAACAAAAATCCTCTACAAAGATGGGACAACTGAATACTCACATATAAAAGAATGAAATTAGAACTCTTCATCATACCATACACAAAAATTTACTCAAAATAGATATAATACCTTTAATGTAAGAGCTAAAATTATAAAGTTCTTCGAAGAAAATACAGAAGTCAGTCTTCAAGACTTTGGTTAGACAAGACCTTCATAGATACAGCACCAAAAGCACAAGCAAACAAAAGAAAAAAAATAAAACTTAATCAAAACTTAAAATATTTGTGCTTCAAAAGTTACCATCAAGAAAGTGAAACAACTGAAGAATGTGCAAAAATATTTTCAAATTATGTACCTGATAAGAGACTTCTATCTAGGATATTTGTGTATATATGTGTGCACGTGCCTACGCATGCATATGCACATGTGTATAAACTCTTACTTAATAAAAAGATAAAATATCCCAGTTTTAAAATGCTCCATAGCATTAGCTAGGAGGGAAATGCAAACAACTACTACTAAAAAACAATAGTGGTGTGTAGATAGAGTCCTCATTCACTGCTGGTGGAATGTAAAATGATGCAGCCACTTCAGAAAATACTGTCCCAGCTCCTCAAACAGTGAAACACAGAATTACCTTATGACCCAGTAATTATTTTCCTAGGTATACACACAACACCAGTGAAAACATACACCTATATAAAATCTTATACATGAATGTTCATAGTAGCCATATTCTCAATAGCGAAAAGCAGAAACAACCTGATAAATTTGTTATCAATTAAAAGTTGATGATGGATAAATGTATTATATCCATGCAACGACTGTTATTTCATATAAGGAATGAGGTAAAAATACACGTTATAACACAGATGGACTTCAGAAACATTATAGGAAGTAAAGGAAACCAGATCTAAAAAGGTATACACTATATAATTCCTTATATATGAAATATCCACAATAGATAAATCTGCAGAAATAGAAAACAGATGGGTGGTTGCCAGGGACCAGAGGGAGGGGGAAATGAAGAGCAACTGCTTAAGGGGTACAGGATTTCCTTTGGGGCGATAAGAATGTTTTGGAACTAGATAGAGATGGTTGTGCAACACTGAATTACTGAAATACAACTTGAAGATGATTAATTTCATATTATGTGAATTTCACCTCAATTTTAAAAAATGCATTACGTTGTTGTAGAACCTAATAAATTCAATAAATTAGTTCCTTTTTTAAAAAATAGCAAATTTAACATAAAGTCAGTTAATTTCAATAAATTGTGTTATAATAAAGATGTGGAATCTTTCAAGCTAGAAAACACATGAAGAATATGCTGCTTCAAAATTTGTTAGTCTTTTCAATCATTCTTTAACCAATGTGAAATGGGGGGAAAGAGAAACTGTTAAAACTGAACAGCTCCTCTGGAATTAGCTCATCATAGTAAAGCTGGAAAAAGCATATCAATGACAATTATATAAATTATTTTTAAAAGGATAGTTTGGTAGTAAAGGGAGAGAATGGTGAGTTACTGGTCAACAACTACCAAAAATCAGAAGTTTTCGATTCATCGCACAGCAGAGTGAATAGTTTTATAAAACGGAATTAACTCTTTCAAATTAACTGAGAGCAAAATTCAAATGTCTCGCTGTAAAAAAAAGTAATGGGTATGTTAGTTAAGATTAGATTCCTCATGCCATGTTGTTTACATGTATCAACCTATTCACACTGTACCCCAATTATGAATTACCAATTCAAGATATTAACAAATTAACAAGTCATTTCAAAAGTAGGTTAAAGATTTCAGTCTCATTATTAAAGTGATATCCCTTTTTTCTGATTACAGCACAAGAAATCTCTAATTCCAAGAAAATAAGATAATAAATACTATAAAAGAATAAAACACAGTTAACACTTCTCATTCTGAGGCTTGTAAATCTCAGTTGTTTTTAAAAACTTCCAAGTCATGAAAGAACAGCTATATAATATGCCAGCAATGTATTCAGCAAGTTAACCAGGCAGTGAAGATACATTCCAAACATTATTCAACATCCAATTTGTTCTCATTCCAAAAAAAGAAGGAAACTGCTCCAGGATTTAAATATGAACAGGAAATAGTAAAAGGTTCTGTAATATGAGAATGTTAATCCTAAAATATCAGAGTTAATACCATATTACAAGCAAATGATTTAATACACACCTGAATACCTCAAGAAATTGGAAGAAGGTTAAATTGCTTTTTCAAGTGCAACTACTAGATTGCCAGTTTAATCAATTTAAGCAGTCAGAATTGGTTTCTGGCTTTATTCTGAATAAGCTTATGTTTACTGAACTGTTTCCACAATGAAAAAGTGACCATATCCCTAAATCAGTATGTCAAGGGTTACAAGCAAAATTTATACCAGCATATAAAAATTCCCACTTGGAAAAGAGGTGTTGCTTATGACAAAGAATAAAGAATTTTTTGACAAAAGTTATACAAAAGAAAAATGGTATATATTCACTTATATTAGAATACAAAATTCACATTCACATACACAACAAGAGCCAGTCATGGAGTATATTTAAGAATCTACTCTGACATTCTAAGTGAACCCAAATTACTGTATTGGATTACTTAACACAGAACATTGCTATTTATAAAGATGGTAGTATAAAGTATCATTTAACCTCCTGAATCATCACTTCTTGGAACATCTCACAATTTTTCACATATGGATTATGTGATTGGCAAACCAGCCAAATTTTTTGTTTAATCCTAAACTGGCTTATATGGCCATTAGCATTTGCACAATTATCAGAAATTCTGAATTATTTTTCATATCAACTTACCTAAAATCAGATTATAAATATCAAGCTAAAGAGAATTTTTTAAATATAGTACATGCAATATCCAAATTGACCACCAATTCCTTTGAGTCATCTAACCAATTCTTAGTTCACTGTTATGTGAAAGAATATGGCCAGAATTTTTCACTAGTTACAAATAATATATAGTGTATGAGAATGTAATGCTAGCTATTTTACTTATAAAACATTAATGTTCTTATTTTCATTCTGAGAAAAAAAAATGGAAAGTACATTTACAGATGCCAAAGGTTAAAATATTTTAAATGAAATCTAAAATCATTAGAATACTATTTTATACAAAATCAAGTATACAGAAAGATACTCAAACAATTTACAATATTTTAGCTATTGCTGACAAAAATGTTTAGGTCTTTTTCAAATGTTTATTCATTTTAACTGAAGTCTGCATATGAATTATAACACTCAATAGAATTACCCACACTTTTTATGTGATTTTTTTTTTCACATAAAGATATGTATTGGAAATGTGAGGGGAAAAAATGTATTGGGCCAAAATAAAGCAAGTAATCATTGAAAATATCTTGGGATATTAAAAATATCAATAAACTTTTGATATATTAAATATGTTACATAAATATGATAAATGTCTATACATACTTACCTGTAAATATACCCACAGTATATATTAACAAATAAAAGGACAGCTGCAGAACAATGTACATTTGTTGGGGAGGAGGGTACATGTAAGGGCATAGAAATGAAAAGTAAAACATTGGAAATATTACACTAGGGAGGAGGGAAGTTGAAAGAGGCTAAGAAAATGTATCTTATACTTTACAAATGATTAAGCTCTAATTTTTAATATTTTATATATGTGTGTATACATATATATTTTAAAATTTGAGATGTTATAAGATACTAGTCAATATTCTGAATATTCTATGCCTAACTAGGAAGGATCATATTATGATCCAAGCCATAAAGCAACAAATGTTAACTACCTGATAGTCAAACTCTAGAATAATTGCACGGTATATGTGCAACTTTGTTTCTATACACAAGTGTCTATCCCAAGTATACATTACAGATATGCATATACATTCACAGGAACTTCATGTTATGTAACCTAAGAGGTTCAGAAGACATGCTCAGGGCCTGTAAAGTTCCAGAAGCAGGGACAGTGTCCCAGATTGACAAAGGTTTGGTTTACAGTTGTAAGGATAGCTACTTATCTCAATCAACCATTATTATGCCCTATAACTAAAGAGAGCCCGTATGCCTAATAGTGGAGGATTGCCAAATCTTTCAGGGCAACTCACATTTCAAAACACACCTTTATGACCATTCCAAAAAGGGCATCTTCTGAAATACCTGACAAATTGACTCTTCCTGTAAAACTGCTTTCCATAAAAGGATGCAAAATTACTTTCCATAAAAGGAAATGAGCTGTACTCTGTTTACTTCACTTCCTTAATTCTCTTACTCTACCTTACTCATCGGAAAGTAATTGCCCTTAAGGCAGAATCTTTATAGCATTTGCTTTAGTAAACAGTAAAGCATTTTATGACGAAAAAACAGCCCAATAAACAAAGAGGTGGTGAGAAGAAATGCAACCATATGCTCAACTAGGAGCCCTCAAAAACACCTACAACAAAACTGTAGTTGGCACTGTTGAAAAACTGACTCAAAAAGTAGAACACTTCAAAATGTGCAGGTGTTCTATTTTAAATATGTATAGATTCAGGTTCATATAATGGCATATGTTTATGAATTTTATTTGGAAGTAAAATTTTGCATCAAATATAACAATGTTTGTTTCATAGCTACTTATGGTATGTATTTAAAGGCAAAGACAGGTATAGAATTAACACTATATTTTTGAAAACTAATCAAAGTAGAAACAAGTTACTTTAAGTATGGTATACATTTTTTAACATAAAAATTCTATTTCCATTTATAAAAGCTTTGGGATAGAATGACTAAAATGTTAACACCTATAAAAGAAAAAAAAAGACTTTTCCCAATAAAATAAAGTAATAAGATTTTTAGAAAACTCAAGTATGAATCTTGCAAGTCAGAAAAGCATCACTAAATGAAAAGTAATTCCCTGGTCACTTGGAGAAATCCAGATTGCTTCCACTCAAGAATACTATCAATTACTCCAAGAAAAGCACTTTCCTCAAACACTAAACACTCATGCAAATCAATCGAAAAGATAATTTCACATAAAGAAGCACCATTCAGCAAGCTAGAATATATCAGTGTCAGTAACACCAGGAAGGATGCACTCACCAAAAGGAACATAGTAACTCAGCATCATCTCTCTCTCTCTCTCTCTCTCTCCCTCCCTCCCTCCCTCCCTCTCTCTCTCTCCCTCCCTCCCTCTCTCTCTCTCTCTCACACACACCTCAAAGAATTGTCCTCAGAGGTTAAAGAACCTAGGGAAGTTCAAAAATGGTATTTTTCAAATATTTCTGGCCTTAAATTGCTGCTTGTTAAGTATATAGATTCCCACTTTCTTCCCTAGATATGCTAATTCAGTAAGTCTTCAGTAAGGCACAATTATTTTTATTAAGAGTTCAAGGTAATTCTGATAGAGGTGAGTCAAGGTCCACGGACTCCACTATACCTTCTCAAATTTCTTAAGAAACACAGATGGCTCATCCACAAGCAGTCTCCATAAAGCTTTAATGTTCCCATTACCACTATAAGAATGACTCCATGTTATAAAAAAAAAGTCAATAAAGCAATTTCTGAACATTTGCTGCATGTGACCAAAAAAACACAATGAACATTTTAAGGGGAGAAAATGTAAGCCAACATCAGAAAGGAGAAATAGCAATTTTGTTAATACGATGCAATATGCCATCTCAGTGCCTTCTATCTTTTACAGAATGGCCAGGCTTCAAGAGGTACAAAAGCTTCAAACAATACATAGAAGGTAAACTGCAAGAACATGTCTGGATACAAAGTTTTCTCCAACTTACTGTTTATTTAGGAGGATGGTAGTTTGAGTCACTTGGTCCTTCATGATATAGTATGTTCAAATTACAATGCAAGTCTCTTCTTTTTTATCAAAACTTCTTCATCTTAGCTGGTTAAGTTCTTCACTGGTCAAAAGAAGTTCACTGACAAAATCTATACCTGGCTAATGGGAGAGGGAGTTACTAACAACTTGTAGTAACAAAGGGTTTGGGTATGAGATGATATAAAAAAAAAAAAGTGTTTCTTATGCAACAAAATAGGGTTATAGCAATTTGCACAAAACAAAAAATTCTTCTAGTCTTTTTTTTTTAAAAAAAATAAAAAAGAAAAGTCTTCATATAAAGAGGCATGCAAGGGTGGGCAGTCCAGGGAGGCTCCACAATGGCATTATAATCCTAGGCGCCTCCATTCTTTCTCCTCAGCCATCCATGTACTTAAGATTTCATCTACATTTTTATTGCCTTGTATAGTAGCAAGAAATTCCAAGTATCACATCCACTTTCTAGACAAGAAGAGAGAGACCAAAAGGGAATGGTATCACTGTAATCTTCCCCAGCATATACCAATTAGACCACATTGCAGAGTCTACAAAGGCAAATCTCTTAGACTAGCACACTGCTACCCACAACCCCCAAAAGTTACAGTACTACTAGTAAGGAAAGGAGGAAATGAAATGCACTTGATAGGCTAACTGCAGTGTCTGTCACCCAACACTTTCTTATGAAAAATGTCACTTCAGCATTTCAGTCTACAGAGTTTACTACACATGGTCTAATACCTCAATATATCCTCCTTCTCACAAAGGATCATCTCCTGGAGCCTTAACTCTATAAATAAGTAGGGCGTTTTTATCTGGAGGATACAAATAAAACCTTGCCAACTGATCAAAAGCTAAAATATCCTTATCACATAGTATTTTATTATTTGGTTAAGTTTCCAAGTTAAAAAAAAAGTTAACAACCATTTTCAGGAAAGAAATGATAGTCCTAAGCTAGGTATTCACAAGCAATAACCTACAAATCTCAACTAAGTGGTTAGAGTTTAAGAACTATAACAAGTTTTCCTGATGGCAGAATTTAGACATAAAAGATTGCTAACAGATGAATTTAAGGGATCTCAAAGAAATACACTGATTCCCCAGTTCTGCTCACCTGTCTCTGACAAGGGCCTTAGGTATCCTTCCTTAGTCCTAATTCATAGCCTACTGTCCTTTTCCACACTAATGTCATAGAATTTTATGTTTTTAAGAACTAGAAGAGCCACTGGAAGTGATGATGTTCCGTAAGTATAAAGCTTATTTATAAACTACATAGAACTCTGTGGTTCACTCACTTCAACCACATAATTTTCCTAATTACATACATATTACATAGGCCATGTAGTATGTAAAACAAACACTTTTATTTATGAACAATAATATTGTATTGTTTAATGAAATAGCTCTAACATAATATAATAAAGGGATATATATTGCCATCAGAATCCTGGAGTCCTAACATGAGGAAATGGTGAAAACCTAAGAGAAATAAATTTGGAGGATAGCAGTAATGGACAAACTGGAAAGAATCTGGCTAAAGTCAAATGGAAAAAAAAGTAGAGATCTGTACTTTCTTCCATCTTTATAAAGATTATTCCCATTTGTACCTACCAGTAACAATTAGGCATGCATTTCCCCATGACTCTATTCTCAAAACATTAGCATCTCATTCCCCTTCCCTTTCCTTCTTCATGACACCCCCTCTCTTAATAGCACTTACACACACACACTCACACACACACACACACAGAGGAGGGATTTCCAATTAACTCTAAACTAAACTCCCTTTTATCTAATCATATGACTAATCACAAAAGGTTTCAACAAAGCCATCTTGACAATTTAAAACCCACACATCCTATATGAGGGTTCCCCATGTCTAAATAACTATTAGGAATATAGACTTCATTTTATAGATGTCAAACAATTATGACTACTTTTTTACTCAAATCTCACAGTCCTGTTCTATCCTTCATTGTAGCATTTCCACGCTCTGCTGAAATACATTTTTAAAAGTTTATCTCCCCAATATGACTGTAATATGTATTTCTTTAAGGAAATGAAATATACCTTATTGATTTTTGCATCCCCAGAATTTATCAAAGTTCACCAAATGGATAAAATGTACACTTATTTCTCAGCAAAAGAAACTGCATAAAAACTACACTGTGTTCAAAAACACAGAGGAATGACTTCCAGATACTGTTTTATGACAGAGTTTCATGAAAACTTTTTAAAAACATAATTCTTATTTCAAGCATTTATTAAAAGATCACTAGGATGGACAAAACAACATTAATATGAACTCACAGAATTTATGTATTAAACTTCTGAAAATCTTTTATAGTTTTCACTAATCCATTATCTAATTTAATTCTCAAGAAAGATCTATAGCAAATAATCCCAATACACAAGAATAAGTAAAGTTCAGAGCTTTGAAATAAACTGTCCAAACTTATAAAGCTCAGCAAGGAAAGAGCACTACGTTTACAACATCTAACTTCAAATCCAGTGCCCTCTTACTATGGTAAGTCTCTACATGATTCCCAGTGTCTCTTCCAACATGTCTCTTCCATGTTCTATATTCATGGACAAGTCACATGATTTTTCCAGCATCCCTAAGCTTCCTAGTTTGTAAAATAAGGATGATCATTCCTTATAAAATAACATGACAGCTTTGTTAAGTGATTTACAATATGTTTATTTTCATATGTAAACATGGATAATACATACATATAACAGTTAAAAATAACAACCTATACAAAGTAAGTTAAGAAATTCTACTTCCCTCCAAATTTCCCATCTCAAAAAAATTACTTAATTGAAATGCTATCCTCACATATTTTAGAAGACTTTGTAAAATCACTACTTTCTTTTAAATTGTGTTATCTTCACTATTAACTTTCCCTAAAAACTAACTCCACAGAATGAAAAATGTTTTCAGTCATCACTTAACTCCATTTATCATTAATAAACTTCAGAGTTCAATGACAATCCAAAAGCAGGTTCCTGTTGTTATTCCTGTAAAATGACATGTTACATGTAATGGAATTTGAACCTGATAGATAAAAATGCTGAGCTTGGTAGACCATGATCTTAGATTGGAAACACATCTCCCAACAGTGTGCTAGTAAAGCCATACTTTGCACAGAATGTACCTTGTTTCTGAAGACATGCAGGAAATGTATCTAAGGTTTCAAATTGATCCCTCCTGGGGTAACTGATCAGATTTCAACACAAGAGGAGAGTGAAAGCAATGAGAAGAGGCATGACTATTAAAGCAGAATTTCCTAACGTGGTATTCAAGATGATTTTAGTGCATGGATGAGAGTTTTATCTTCATAGTTATATACTGAAGATAAATATCAAATCCCTGATTCTGTAAATGTGAATGATTAAAAAAATTAAAAAAATAACAAAACACTGATGTTCAATCATCTCTACTTTTCTATAATAAAGCTATCCCTCCAAAAAAATTTATAGGAAATTTGACCCAGTTTTTTAACACAAAAATTATAAGAAATAAAGAGCTATGGAATAGGAATCTACAGATTAACATGCATTTAAGAAATTTATAAGCCAATCCCAGAGTATGAACCAACTTTTTGTTCTGTCAACTTTTTCCAACTCTTTCTTTTGTTTCGAATTCATTAATTTCAGCTCTGATTTTAATTATTTCCTATCTTCTACTGCTTTTGGTGTTGATTTGTTCTTTTTCTAGCGCTCTGAGATGTAATGTTAAGTAATTTATTTGTTGACTTTTTTTGTCTTTTAAGGAATGAACGCCATGCAATGAACTTTCCTCTTAGAACTACTTTCATAGTGTCCTAGAGATTTCGATATGTTGTATCTGTGTTCATGTTGTATCTGTGTTCTCGTTCACCTCTAAAAATTTTTCAATCTCCTCCTTGATGTCTTCTGCAACCCATTGTTCACTCAGTAGCATATTATTTAGTCTCCAGGTGTTGGAGTAGCTTTTTATTTCTTATTTTAATCATTCCATTGTGATCTGATAGAATGCAGGGCAGTATCTCCAATTTTTTACATTTGCTAAGAGTTGCTTTGTAGCATAATATATGGTCTATTTTAGAGAAGGATCCATGTGCTGTTGAGAAGAAAGTGTATTCTCTTGTTGAAGGATGAAATATTCTATATATGTCAGTTAAGTCTAATTTATTGATAGTATTATTGAGTTCTATAGTTTCTTTGTTCAGCTTTTGTTTGTAAGATCTGTCTAGTGATAAAAGAGGTGTTTTAAAGTCATCCAAAATGATTGTGTTGTGGTCTATTTGACGCTTGAACTTGAGAAGAGTTTGATGAATGTAGATGCTCCATTGTTTGAGGCACATATATTTATAATTGTAAGTCTTGTTGGTGTATGGTTCCCTTGATCAGTATGTAGTGTCCTTCGTTATCCTTTTTGATTGACTTTAGCTTGAAGTCTACTTTATTTGATATGCGGATGGAAACCCCTGCTTGATTCCATAGTCCATGTGAGTGGTATGATTTTTCCCAACCCTTCACCTTCAGTCTGTGGATGTCTTTTCCTATGAGATGAGTCTCTCAGAGGCAGCATATTATTGGGTCTTTTTTTTTTTTTATTTTATTTTATCCAATCTGCTAGTCTGTCTTTTGACTGGTAAGTTTGGGCCATTAAGATTCAAAGTTATTATTGAGACAAGATTTGTATTCCCAGCCATTTTTATTTATTTTTGGTATTTAATGTGACTTGTTTTTTCCTCTGATTAGATTTTCCTTTAGTGTAATACCTCCCTCTGCTGATTTTCATCATTGTTTTTCATTTCCTCTTCGTGGAATATTTTGCTGAGGATGTTCTGTAGCACAGGCTTTCTTATTGCAAATTCTTTTAACTTTTGTTTATCATGGAAGGTATTTATTTCATCATCAAATCTAAAGCTTAGTTTTGTGGAATATAAGATTCTTGGTTGGCATCCATTTTCTTTCAGAGATTGGTATTTGTTCCACGATCTCCTGGCTTTGAGGGTCTGGGTTGAAAAATCTGCTGAGATACGAACTGGTCTCCTTCTATATGTAATCTGATTTCTCTCTCTTGCGGCTTTTAAGATTCTATCCTTATTCTGCATGCTAGGCATTTTCATTTTAATGTGCGTTGGTGTAGATCTGTTCTAATTTTGTACATTTGGTGTCTTGTAAGCTTCTTGTATTTGGTTTTCCAATTTATTTTTCATGCTTGGGAAATTTTCTGATATCTCATTAAAGAGATTGTGCATTCCTTTGTTTTGAAACTCTGTGCCTTCCTCTATCCCAATAACTCTTAGATTTGGTCTTTTGATGGTGTCCCATAATTCCTAGATGTTCTGTTAATGGTTTCTTACTATCTTCACTGTGTGATCAACTTTATTTTCCAGATTGTATACTTCGTCTTCATTATCTGACATTCTTTCTTCCAATTGATCTAGTCTGTTGGTTATGCTTCTATTGAGTTTTTTATTTGATTTGTTGTATTCTTCATTTCAAGGATTTTTTTTTCAGAGTCTCTCTCTCTTGAAGTAATCTTTTGCTAACTATATTTGCTCTTATCTCTTTGTTGGAGTGATTAATTTTGTCTGTATTTGCTCATTTAGGTCATTCTTTAATTCACAGATCATTTTAATTATGAACCTTCTGAACTCTTTCTCTGACATTTCATCAACTTCACTCCATGGGTTCCGTTATTATAGTATCCTGGTTTGTTTGGGGCACTTTCCTCCCTTGTTTTTTCATGTTGTCTATGTGTCTTCCTTTCTTGCAGCATAGGTCTGAGATATCACAGTTTCTACCCTATATTCTTGTAGTACCCATGCAGATTGTCTGTACCTCACCTTGATGTTAGGCTTCCAGACCCTGCTGGTATCCCTAAATGTATGCTACTGCATCTAAAGGTGGTAGCAGCAATAGCTGAGGTAACTCAAGATAATTTAGTTGATGTGCCCCAAGATAGAAACAATGTCTTACAGAAATGGGGCTGTAAGGGTGGGCCTCACACTCTCTTTGGGATGCCTGCTGTTCTGAGATGCAACTGCTTCTAGGCCCTGTCCCTTGTCAAAAGGTTAGGGGCTATTGTATGGAAAAGGCTATGGTGGTGACTGAAATGTCCCAAGATACAAGTGCGTTAGGCTTAAGCTGGTGGTGGGGGAGTGAATTCGGACCTACCCTGGACCTGGGGCCTGCACAAGTTAGTATGGGCGGATTTAGGCCCAGCCTGGCCTTCTGTGGTAGTCTGCTGGTTGGAAGAGGGGGTCTTGTGTTGAAGGCTGGGCTCCAGTGGCAGAAAGGATGAACCTGGGCCTACTGTGAGCCTGGGTCCCACGCAGGCTAGTGTGGGTGAGTCTGGGCCACCGGGCTTGACTTCCTGTAGTAGTCTCGATAACAGGTCTCTTAATATGAAACTAAATACAAAAGACTAGCTCTTCTTATAAATAATGCATTTAAAAATATATCTTCTGGGGCTGGGGATGTGGCTCAAGCAGTAGCGTGCTCTCCTGGCATGCTTGCAGCCCGGGTTCAATCCTCAGCACCACATACAAAGATATTGTGTTTACTGAAAACTAAAAAATAAAATATTAAAATTCTCTCTCTCTCTAAAATATATATATATATATATATAAAATCTATATATATAAAATCTTCTGTCTCGATTAGCCCCCTCACACAATCCAAGTTTTAAAAAATGCATTCTGTCAAAATATACTATGTGTTAGAAGCAAATAAAATAAAAACTGATGCTTTCTGTATTTAGATAATTTGAGAATTCTCAAAATGCTACAAACAAGTGAATAAATTCATCAAGAAAAAAGATAAGGAGTTAGTAATTAAATAATCTTTCCTTTCTTTCCCTTGACACTTTGGCTTTTACTAAGTCTACTAAATTTAGACAATACTCCATACTACAATTAACAGAATAGTATGATTATGGCAACTGATTTCAAAAGACCAAATCCAAAACTCATTATTAGATATTTACTATTCAACACAGTCACTTTATACTTTCCCAAGACTGACTAAATAAAAAAAATGAAAATCCCAACATGTCTTTGGGGGCACATAAAAAGCAACTAATAGAGACACACATATCAACACTGAATGCATAGCTATCTGTTAATTAATATCAAAAGATCTTCACATTAACCCAAATTACACCATGATATCCTAGACCTTTTATTTTTAAAATAGAAGGTAAAATACCTTTGAATTAAAAAGGACACTTCGAATATTATTTGGAATACTATAACAAGCCAATACCAAATTAAATATATCCAGCACAGATCAGGCAATTTAAGGAGACAAAGTCAAGATTTTCAGAACTGAAATAAGCTATTTTAACCAGCAATAAAATAATGTATCAATCCACATCAAAACTAATTTCAGATGAATTTGAATTTAAAAGTGTCAAAAACCTAGAAAAAAAGACTGGACATTTATTGAATATCTCAATGGAAATGACTTCCTAAAAAAATATTTTGTTAAAAAAATGAAAAGATGTCAACAAATGAAAATTTGTATAGCCAAAAATGTAACAATAATAAAAATTTAAAGAGACTATTAAAACTATATACAGCAAATACAAATAAGGTTAATACTATTAAACATAAAGGGTTCAGGAAAACTGAGATTATATATATATCATAATTATTTCCTTCACATACAAGGGATACAGAGCACAGGGGGAAGAGGAATATCTTAGAATACAAAAATACTAATAATATCAGTTTCCACAGGGAGAAAGTCAGCATTTTTCATATTTCCTGTGCTACTCATATGCCTCTTTACTCTCAGACCCATTCCCTGCCTTTGCCCTCTCTGTATAAGAGGGTGGAACACTCCCCAGGATCCTTTGCTTTCTTGATTCTGGATAGGTCCCATTAACTAGACACAAGGGCAGAGGCCTGAAGGATAGACGAACAATCTCGCTATTTCTTCCCCTTTCTGCATCGTCTGTACCGATGCTCTCTTATCAACTGGCCCATGGCTCCATGGTCCCAGCTCTGGACTGGTGCCCTCTCTGCAGTTTTCACCCCTCCCAGGAGTCCTAGAATCCAGGCTCTGGTAATATCACATCTTATCATCTCTCTTGGTCCTACAAATGGCAGTGGTTCTCTGCTATTGCTTATCTCTAGACTGCTCTACCAATATACCGTTTGGCTTTTTTCCTCTATCAAAACCTATTTTACCAATCCATTTTCTCCAAATTTTCTGGTTAAAATATCTAGACTGTTTCCATTTTCCTTACAGGACCCTAACTTATTCAGTTCCCAAAACAAGATCTTAATGATAAGTTTCAAGAGAAGAGGCAGATAATTCAAAATAATGCTTCCTATATCTTACTTTGGCAGTGGGGGAAGGGGGGGAGACGACACACACATGACCCAATAACATTAAAACACAGAAAAAAGAGATGTATAAATTACTCATGATCTGGAATCATTTAACACTAAAGTAAATAAATAAATAATCTATCTAACTATCTCCATCCCTCCTCTGTAGCCCACAATTACTTAAAAAAGTGATCATGGGAAATACAGAAGATAGAATTTAACACATTTTTTAAAAGAAATTAAATAAAAAGATGGTTGCTGATTTAGTGAACCTCTATTCCATAAGCATTAATCACAGCATCCTCTAAATCCTTAACCTTTCCTTTTCCCCCTTAATCTAATGATATTTTCCAGGAGCAAAATAAATCAAAATGTGGTAAAAGAGGCTAGAAAAATAGCTCAGTGGTAAAGCACTTGTCTATAGTATGCATGAGGCCCTGGGTTCAATCCCCAGCACAGCAGGGGCGAGAGAGGAGGGGAACACAGAAGCTTGAAAATTACACTCACATCAACTTCTGCCAGTATATTTCAGCTAAGATTAAAAACTCAGAATGAAAACAAAGACAAATATATAAAATTATGACAATATGGTAAAAAGAGATAAACAGATTGTAATGTGAAAACATCACAAATATTAGAATAGTTTATCAATATTTGTATATTTATATATTAATAGGACAACAATATAAAGATGGCTTAGTTTCTCAACATGGTTTGTCTTGAAAACAGTTCAATATACAAAGAACTGCTTACAAATTTCCCATAACAGGCCATTTTGACTAATCAAAAATAGGAAAGAAATTGACTAAGGAAAATGTTAAATGAATGTTTATTTCAAAATAAAAGACACCAATGTCTTTAGAAATCTCTGATCCTATACATTTCAGTCAGTGGTCTAATGTTCCTGCTCACAGCCTAACAGTTCAATAAAGCCTGACTTTCACCATGATCTCTATATTTGTAATAACGCATTAAACCACATTCTACTGATCACAGTAGCATCCTATAACTTATGTGCCTGACTTGCTATCAAAAGTGATATAAATAAATATAAAAATCAGCAATCACAAAATTAAATATTTTTCAAATGATGTGAATGTGTGCCAGAGCAAAACCACTTGCCTTATGTCCAGGGAGCCAAGAAAGGAAGGGGCAGAGGTCCCATCATCCTCTTCAGGGTGCTATCAATGACCTAAAGACCTCCAATTAAACCCCTACACCTCTTAAAGGTACACCATTTCCAAATAGTGAAATGGGCTCAGGACCAATACCTTAACATATAGATATTTGGGGAAACTTACCCAAACCACAACATTCCCCAAGACTATATTAACATAAATTTTATAAATATATAATCTCAAGTCAATTTTTTTAAATGTTAAATTATTTGTCACCCATTTCTAACTATGCTTTAAAGCCACTTTAAAATGAAAATCTAAAGCCACAGCCTAACTCTTTTCCTCCAAATTTCATTTAAAAAAAAAAAAATTCAAAGAGGCCATTTCCAAAAAATGAAGTTATAGTCCACTTTTAATGCTTTAAGAATACTTAGACACACAAATCAAAAATAACCAGTAAGGTTATAGAGTACATCTCCAAGTTAGACTTCATGCCAAAATTCACTAATTTACATTAACTTAAATTGCCTTTTACTGGCCATGTGTTGAAAACCTTTAAAACTATTCCCTCGATTCCAGGATATAGCAGGGCTGGCTCTACTCAGATCAGCTATAGTCAAAGGCCACCCAAGACATGCCAAAGGCAATATGGCCAGAAAAGCCTGGATAACTGCAAATAGTAATCTTACCTAGGTCTCTGAAACCCAAAACGTCCTTTCTACCATCCTCCCCTTCTCACTCCATCTCCATCCAACAGACATAAAACAATATCATGTACAATCTCTCCTGAGATAGAGAGCTGGAGAAAGATTATGTGTGGAGGCTTGGACTAAACACCTAAAATCATCTGAACTATATTTTTAAAATATTAGTAAGCATACAATCCATAATAATAAAAATCACTTACATTTATATTGCACAGACTCTTTACAAGATAACGTTCCAAGCAGTTGAAAAATACGAACTGAAAGGGCATAGACTTTTATTTGTGCCGTATCTCCAGTTCAGAAAAAATCTAGCATATTACAAATATTCAATAAATATTTGTAGAATGAGTAAATAAATAAATCAATGAATGAACAAAAAAGGATTTACATTTATTTGCATAACTAAAATTCAGCCTTGTTAAACTTCATACTTCATAAAATTCATAGTTTTTCAACTAGTGGGATCACATACAGATCTCCTAATTTTGTCTATAAATGGCTACTTTGGGGTCAGGCACACATCCCCTGTCCAGTTGACTGGGGCTGAATCAGCAGATAAAGAGCATGAAGACTTGTATACAAAGGCTACTGATATTGCAAACATCCCTGGAAAGAAACAGTACAAATGGCAGATAGGTTGCTTAACTTGTTTAGTCTACAGTTCACTTATATATGTTCTCTTATCAAATTTATCCTTCTCTAGAGGAGAAAAACATTTCCTGGAGCAACTGCCTCTCACCAGCAATACAATGTATTATGCTACTTTAAAAGAATAAAAAACCAAAACTATAGTGAATGGCAATCACTGTGGAAAGAATATCTAATTGGAGGTACTAATGGTGCAAACTCTTCTTTCAAAGCTCTTTGAGAGTTTCTGCCAGACCACGACAGATGGAAGAAGGCAATGGATCACTTATTCAACAAATACTTATTATGCATGTACTATAAAAAAGATACTTCATGAAGTAGTTCATTTGTGGGGCAGCGGGGGAGGTACACACACCTGCGTGTGTGTGTGTGTGTGTGTGTGTTGAAAAGGGCACTTCTAATGCATCCTTCAAAAAAGAAAACCAGAATTGAATTTTAAAGATGTTATAATTTAATAAATGAAGGATTTTGAAATATCAAAATTATTAGTAAATATCATGATGCAACCTTCATGAGTGCTTACCTAGTGTCAGATACTGTCCTAAGAACTTTACATATGTTAATTTATTTATATTTAATTCTCTCAAAAATATGATGATATAAATACAATTTGTATCCCTATGTGATAGGTAAGGAGCCTGGGGCACAGCTAAATAATTTATAGCTGCACAAGGTCAGGTGTCATACACACACATTCTGCTCCACAGCTGGCACCCATTATAACTACTCAACAGTATACAGAACACAGTATGATAAAAATATAATTCTGATGTGAAATGTTTAGGAAAAAGTAAAAATCCTTAAAGATCACTGTGAAAAAATCAGTATAAACTATAATACTCATACGTTAGCTTTATAATATAATATTCACAGACATTTGGCCATTAGTCATTATAAAATCTTAGCTGCCAGACATGCTGGTGCACACTTCCAATAACGATAGGAGGATCACAAGTTCAAGGCCAGTTGGAGCAACGAAGCAAGACCCTGTCTCAAAATTAAAAATTGAAAAGGACTGGGGAGATAACACAGCAGTAGAATTCCCCCTGTTCAATCCCTAGTACTAAGAAAATAAAATATATAAAATAAAATCACAGGTACCTGAAGGTTGTTTTTAAGGCCAGAAATTAGTTACTCTTATATTACTTTAAATCTTCAGATAAAATCATTAAGACATCTAAAAACAAAAGTAATGTTTTATATATAGCATATTATTTTACATTTAATGTAACACAGATAATTCACAAGTAGGTTTATAAAGAATTATTTTGCAAAAATACACTAAAACTCATAGACAAATTTATTATTTCCCTGAATTTATAAAAAGCTGATCTTAAATATAAAGTACAAAGTTACATTATTTACTACTCCATAGAATAGACATTATAATTTACTACTATAGAACTATATAGTCATATGATATTGATGATACTTTTGTCCATTACAATTTGCTTAAGGAATAAAAATCTGAATTTATTGACATTATCAACTATCAATCAGCCTTCTTTTATTAGATATTAACCACAATCAAATAATCTACCTGAAAGTTCAGAAATGGAAAACCTACTAAATCTTATTAACACCCTCCACTAGAAATAATAAAAGGTCAGAAAACATAACTCTTGGCACTGGGTGTATTAGCCAGTAAACTCAAACATTCTTTTTAAAAACAGACACATTTTAAAACATTTTTTCAGCTCAACAGACCTGCCCTAGGAAAAGCATCCTAACACTCACTTTGTCTCTGAGGCAAACTCTTAACAAATGTGCTACCAGCATAATCTGTAAACAACTCTTGAATGTGTACACAACATTTCTTTATTAAAGTAGAAAAGGTCATAACATCACAAGGAAATGAAAACAGAAGCCATCTGGGAAACAACTGTTCTTAAAATAAAAATTTTAAAGAATACAAAATAGAAAACATGTAATCAGTGTGCAAATAACAATGAAAAAATATCATGGATGTTTTATACCTATAAATAATATAAATAATAGTTATGTTGGAAGGCTATACAATTATTCCTTTGCTTGAAAAAATTGAAATTCTTCCATGGAATTTTTATTAAAAGCAATTTGTAAAACACACTGGCCTAGGGCCTGGGGCTGTCACTCAGTGGTAGAGCACTTGCCTAGCATGTGTGAGGCACTGGGTTCAATTCCCAGCACCACAAATACATAATTAAATAAATAAATGTCCATCAGCAACTAAAAAAAAAAATTAAAAAAAACACCCCACACTGGCCTAGGCTGGAAATGTAGCTCTATGGTAGAGTGCTTGCTTAGCAAGTGCAAAGCCCTGGGTTCAATCCCCAGTACCACAAATAATAATAATAATTAATAAACACACCAGCCTATAGACATGTAAGATCAAAGTAATAGTAATCTACTATTTCTGGTTTAGCGCTAATCCAGAGGAATCAGAATCCATCTCAAATCCCCAGGAGTTGCCCTACTCTCATCCACAGGCTTATTCTGGTCGTTACCAGGAGCCTCCTTCTCTCTCATTCTGGCACTAAACATGCCTCCTCCTTTCCCTCCTCTCACTTTACTTTTACCCTTGCTCACTATATTCCCACCACACTAGTCTCTAGTTTTTGAGCTCCTTCCTATCTCAAGGCCATTGCACTTGCTTTCTCTTTGCCTGCAATGTGGTTCCCCTGTCCTTTCCCATGATTGGTTCTTATTCTTCAGCTAATGCTTCCTCCTTAGTCATAAGGGCCTGACTGGATTGCCAATCTAAAGTTAAACTTGTACCCCCAGACACCCATTACCTTCCCCCAATTACACTCCAGCAAATCACCTTATATTGCTTCACCTATTCACTTGTGAATTATCAGTCCCCACTTACAAGAATATAAGGTTCATAACCTTGTTTTATTTTTCTCTATATTTTCAGTGCCTAGAACAGCACCAATCACAAGGTCAATGCACAATAAAGATACTGATTGAATAAATGGCTCCATCCCCAAGCACAGATATTGCAAATTCTGTATAGCACTGTTACTTCTGTGTCTTCTCAATGGATTTCATGAATCCTTGTCTAGAAGTTCCCTGCTACCTTGACACAGGCTGTAGGATCAACAAATATGCCTTTTCTCTTCCTAGATCTGTTACATATACAATCATCCCTGGGTATCCATGGTTTTAGGACTCTTCATAAATAACAAAATCAGCAAAAGCTCCACATGCCTCATATAATATGGTAGCCTAGTACTGGCCTACGCCTATCTTCCTATATACTTTAAATTATCTCTAGAGCACTTCTAGTATCTAATAAATGCAATGTAAACAGTTGTTATATTGTATTGTTTAGGAAATAATGATAGAAAAAAGGTTGTACATGTTCAGTACAAATGCAATTTTTTAAAGGGTTAAATCCACAAATACAGAATCCACAGCTATGGAAGACCAACTGGACATCCACTTCCAAGTTCCTTCATATTTCTATATCATGTTCCATGTGCTCTTATGTCAGTAAATGAACAACCACCCTAAAGCTGGAGATGTAGCTCAGTGGCAGAGCACCTTCCCAGCATGTGCAGGCCCTAGGTTCACTACAAAGAAAAAAACAAAGCAAAAAAATAAGGAAAGAAATACCACTTAATATATATATGACCCAATACATAATAAAAAATCAGCAACTATACGTTACTGCCTTCTTCTCAGAGCTCTGACATGAGTCATTCAAGAGAAGGACAGTACCAGAAAACCATTCCAAGGGGATAACCTGCTGTACCAATTTTCCCACCTCTCCTAAAACATAAAGCAATAATAGTAAGACTAAGCTTGAATATACCTTGGTATCTTTTTCTTGAATTTCTTATCCTGAGTCTCTTTGATCCTTCATGAACACACACATAAAAACACACCTACCAACCTCCATGTATGTCTGGACAAGTCTGTGTTGGAGCACATACAAAGGATAGGTCAGGTCTAGTTTTCTCTCTTTTTAAACAAAAAACAAAGATACCATAAAATTTTCAAACAGTACAAAAACATAGAGAGAAAACAGTGAAAGTTCTGTCAAGGATATTGCTCAGAGCAGCTTTTAACCTTCTCACTATACAGCTGCACAAACTCAAGTTTTATTATATACATGTGTGTGTGTGTGTATATATATATATATACACACACAAACATACATATATATGTGTACATTTGTATGTATATACATATATGTTATATATATAATTTATATAACAACATTTCTGCATTGATCTTAATATATGTCATGTATTGGACTCAGTTCTGGGACCTAACATAAAGAGACATTTAAAAATTGAACTATTTTTAAAGGCAAATAAATGCTAAGGGTGTGATGAGGAAATCATCATGAGACAAATATTTGAAGAATTGGCTGCCTACAGAATAACCAAAAGACTCAAAGGGAAAAAAAACTCATTCAGCTTTTGAAAGGCTGTAATGTGCAAACCTGCATGTTTTCTGTGCATGACACTAAAGAAGAGAAGAACCATTGTGTCAAATATACAGAAAACAAATTCTGACTGTACATTGGGAAACAGGTAGCTCTTACATAATTTAACTTCTGGGACATTTCCTCGAAAAACCCTAACCAAGATTAAAACCAAGGAAAATCAAAATGTTTCATCAGTTAATTCTATCAATCATATATATTAACAAATCAAAAAGGAAAGATTATAATTAAAACCCAGCTTCCCATTTGTCTATTGTTATTATCATTAAACAGAGATTATTTATAATGTGCTGGAATTCTAATGTAATCTGGGTAAAATAAAGACTCAGAGTAGGTTTCCTAACTGGTGAAAAAGGCTCATGATTTAACAAAGTATATACCTTATTTATATGTACTTAAATACTACTTCAAATTTAATAGACCAAAAATTTGAACTGACCTCTCTGTACTTAAGACTTTTTTTATATTTAATGTGTCCACTATAGCGTAATCATAAGGTATATAACAAAACCTGATATTCCAAAGATTCTTTCTGAATTGTTACATTCTAAAGTATTCAAATATTGTAAGTAGCATGCCAACTCCAAAGTCCTCCGTATCTTTTGTCACAGAGATGTTTAGAATATCATAACATAACTAAAGTCTAATGTTTTGTATTATATTGCCATTTATTTCCAAAAAAGACTTGACCTATGGCAACTACACTCTGAAAAACTAAGAGACCATCGATTAGAGAAAACATGACCTGTCACAAGCCCATGACAGTTCAGATTCCAAGTAATTTAGCTCTAACCTTTTTGCTGAAATGATTTAAGTATCACCATCTCTATAATAAAAACAACCAAAAAAAGCTATTTATGATTCCCAAACATCAAATTACAAAATGGAACCTAACAGGTACACAAGAAATAACTAGAAACTGTATTTAAGTATATAATACAGAATCCCTAAACATCCTAAATTCAAAGACAAACGAAAAGTCCTAGAATCAAGATATAAAACATCTCATTGACAATTCAGATAATTAGTCTAGAACCAAGTCATAAAATTTTCTTACTGATCTCAGTTATTCCCAAAACACAGAAGTCTTTGATTCTATAGCATCTATTCTTTAAGAAATAAACATGCGTGCATGCACGCCCTTGGCTGTCCCAAGTAAAGGCTGCTGTCTATTCAAGGAAATAGAGTGCAAACTGAGTGTTTTGAATGGTTTCAAATCCTGAGTCTAACCAGTTATTATTTAATCTATGTCCCTCAGTTTCTTCATCTATAAATTAAAGACTCAGAACCATACTTCCTTATGGGTTATTATGAAGATTAAATAATCAAACTTGTGTAAAACATCTAGAACAGAACCAAACAATAAGAGCTCAATAAATGTTAGCAGATTTTTTATTATTACTATTATTATTTCTACTATATGATTACTACTACTACTACTACTACTACTACTATTATACAGGAAAGAAAGAAGACTAAAGTGAGCTGGAATAGTCAAACATTTGAAAGAACACCAGGCACATGAATGTACCTTGAAAAATAGGTGGGGCTTTAGGGATGACAAGAAGAAACAAAACCAGTCAGTGTGCAAGCAATGATGAGACCAAGGACTTCAGTGCTCAAAGGTAGCATTCTAGATCATAAAGTTGGTTGCATTAAATAGGTCCGTTTCTGTGCAGCCTGGCAGAGGAGTTAAGCAATAATTTGACAGATAATGAGAAATCCTTATAATTCTTAAATAAGGCAGTAATATATTAAATGTATGATTCTAAAATTCTTGCCTGGGCAAGATGCTGGCCTGAGGATAAGGAACCAGTCTAAGAAGAGATAAGCCATTCATGATTTTGGAAACACACTTGTCTGCTACAATATCAAAGTATCACTTTGAGAATCGAGCACTAAATTACTAGAATCTTCTAAAATGGAAAGAGCTACATATAAACAAAACATAAAGGCCTAGCATAAAAAGATCAAAAGAAATTGTTGTAGGATATCTGAAAGACAGTAGCATAGAGATATGGCCAAAACCATGAAAATTACTATGTAACACTCATGGTATTTTTACAGACTTCTTTCTCTAGAACATCTCTTAAGGACATTTGTCCTACACTAGCTTTTTCCAAGAAGAAATTATTTGTGAAACCTATCTGTAATCTCCTCCTGATAATTTTTTTTTTAAATTTTACCACAGCTGTAAGTTAAAATCTCAGAAATAATTCTTTAAATAGTGGGATTTTAATTGGATCCTGCTATAGTTTGTATCTTAAATGTCCTCCAAAGGCCCATGTGCTGAAAACTTTTTCCCCATCTTGGCACTGTTGAAAGAGGAGGAAACTTTAAGAGGTGGGGCCTACCAGGATGTCTTCAGTCTCTGAGGGTATGCCCTTGAAGGGCTATCAGGACCCTGATCCCACCTTTCCTCCTCTCTACTGCATCCAGGTCATGAACAGGATGGTTTTGCAATGCTGTGTGCTCTCACCATGAAGTACTCACAACTATAGGCCTAAAACCAATAGGTCTGTCTAATCAGGGGTTGAAACATCTGGAAACTGTGAGTCAAAATTAACCTTTTCTTCATAGTAATGTCTCAGTTATATGTTACAGTGACAGAAAGCTGACTAGCACATATCCCCAACAGAAATCAATCACAACACTTAAATTCCTGGATCTAATCAGTGGTGAATGGTTTTCAACTGTTAATGCCATTAAAATAACTACTTCCTCTTTTGGTAAAAACAAGATTTACCTAGGGCAATTATCATGAAGTATGGTGGCCATTATTAAATCAATTTTTGGACCTTGGGGAAAAACACTTTACAATTCAGAGAAGTGGTGCAAATTCTACCTAGTTCCAAACTGTTTTCATCACTTTTAAAAACTTACAGCAACACATTAATGGAAATTCCTTCTTTCCCCATCTTTACCACATAAAATACAAATATCCGTGGTATCTTTACTCTTTTTTTGTCACCATGGTTATCAGCACATACACTCTGCTACTTAAACTTGGCAAAAATGAAGTCATAATATTATGCCACACATTAGTAGGCTTTCCTTTCACATTGCCTGACTCACTGGGCAATGGAATACTCTATAAACCTAGGTGACTTCAGTTGAGCTCTACTAGCTAATAAATGTTGATAATAAAAACATAGTCTCATAAGAGTGAATTTACTGTGTCCCACAACTGTACCAAACACCTCATAATGGTCAGATTCCTACTCATATCATATAAAGGGAGCTAAGGAAGAGTGGAATTAAAAACCAGATAGTATATTAGGCCATTGGAGAAATTCCAAAGGCAACAAGTTTGAATCTATTAAATGCGACTTGCTTAATTTTTCAAAAGGTCTATGACAGTTACATGCCAAAAACTATTACTTCACACACAAAAAAAATCTTTGTCATATCATTGGGAATAATATGCTAACATAGAGAGGAAATCTGTTTAGAAATAGGAAACAAATGAAAAAGATAACCATTAATAAATCTCTGGATGAAGGGTTTAGAAAAAATTAGCACCCATAAGAAATCAGTGGCATTGGGCTAGGGTTGTGGCTCAGCAGTACAGCACTCCTCTGGCACGCACAAGGCCCCAGGTTCAATCCTCAACACCACATATAAATAAATAAAATAAAGGTATTATATCCAACTACAACTAAATAAATATTTTTTAATAAAAGAAAAAGAAATTAGTGGCATCATTTAAAAAAGGGTACCACATCTTTATTTCATAATTCTTTTGAAAAATGGAAAACAATGAACCACTTTGAAACTTGAAGAATCCTTAGTAGAATACTTGTAATTAAACTTATAAAAGGGAGACAGGTGGAAATTGGCCCATTTGATTAGAAAAGATCAAAGTCTGCTGAAATTCATGCCAGCACAGGTTGTACTATTGTGGACAGTAGTATTTCTATAGAGACATTTGACAATATCAATCAAAACGACAAATGTACACAACACTTTGACTCAGCAATTCCATTTCTAGGAATTTAGCTCACAAACTTGTATGCATGTATGCACAAGTTTTACACTGTAGTATTAGTGAAGACAAAAGTCTAGAAAGAACCTAGTTGTTCATCAATAGGAACTGGTTAAGCAAATTATAACAAATTCAAACACAATATAGCTATTAAAAAATAATAAAGATGCCTGAGATTGTGGCTCAGTGGAAGAGTGCTTGCCTAGCATGTGTGAGACACTGGGTTCGATTCTCAGCACCACATATAAATAAATAAAATAAAGAGGTAAAAGAGAGCTAAATAATTTTAATTAAAAAAAAATTAAGATATATTTACTGTTGTTGGGTTAAGAGAGAAAAAGGAAAATGCTAAAAAATAAATATGTTTTAAAGGATACTAGTATTTGTATTGAGAATGGAATGAAGATATATACCTATTAACATATATTTATATGAATTATCTCTGGAAGTACACACAAGAAACTGGTAAAACTGAAAGAAATGAATGACAGAGCAACAAGAAGCTCTTCTCTCTATGCCCTACCATATCTTTTGAATTTTGAACTCTACAAAAGTATTATCTAAAGAAATACATAAATTAAACTTGTAAGCAGAAAGGGATGACGAATTATGCAGAATTTTTAAGTACCAAATTTGTTTCCATTGTGACCTTTCAAAAATTGCCTCTTGCTTTTTTCCAGACATCTATTTTTCATTCTCTCCGGTTAACTTCAAGTTCATTTCACTTTCTTTCATTTAGGCCTATCAGGGACATTGGCTACAAGTGCTTTGCCCTCCCAGACTACTAAATGCCAACAAGGCTGATGAACTTTACTCCAGTAACTATCACACAAAATGAGTGACAAAACAACGGCTATGAAAGAAATCTAAGATTTACAAAAAGGTAGTTGACCACACTTTTTTCAACAGGAAATAAAAAGTGAGGGAAGACATGGGGGAAGTAAATATAAGATTTGAGAAATTCAGTTTTAACACTATATAATCAAACCCGCCTTCTAACCAGGGCTAAGAAGTGGCTCTGCACCTAGACTATCTAAAGAATCAGTGGATACCACAGCCACTGCTCTTTAGTAACTGAATTCTATTCATCTCCATTATGTTATTTATTTACAAATGCATCAACATTGATATTTCACATGCTAGTGTCTTGTTTTTTCAATTTTTATATACACACTCAATAGTTTTGCAACTCAGAAACTGAAATAAAGGCCTAGAATCTCACTGGCCTAAGCCGAAACATAACAATCCCTTAAGACACAAAAGGAACAGCCCCTTTTTGGGTAAAGCAATATTTGCTTCTACTCTTCCATAAGTTTTTTAATATATTTTTTAGTTGTATTTGGACACAATACCTTTATTTTTCTTATTTATTTTTATGTGATGCTGAGGATTGAACTCAGCACCTCACACGTGCTAAGGCTAGCCCTCTACTGCTGAGCCACAAGCCCAGCCCCTTCCATGAAGTTTTGATTAGAGGAAAAGAACATGACTGGTCCTGAGGATATGGGAATCTGGGTAAAAACTACTGCAAACAGGGTATTGTGGACAATAACAACCAGTAAGCTGTATATTCACATGCACCCTGAATAACCACTATCATAAAGACAAGCTCTTTGCCTCAAAAGCTCTAAAAAATAACTGAAAATCAGTCCACAGACTTCAATCAACAATCTCAATTTAAGTAGGTAAAACTATACTTAAATCATGAGTAGGTGAACAGGTTACATGAAAACCCTTACTTAGGTCTAAAGTGCCATTTTTACTTTACCCAAACCCCACAATATTGTTTCCTCCATCAGATACAAAAGTCCTGCCTACTAGTAAAAGTCCTCTTAAAAATTAACTTTGCCAGGCATAGTGGCGCACATCTGTAATGGCTCAGGAGGTGAGGCAGAAGGATCACAAATTCAAAGCCAGTCTCAACAAAAGCCAGGTGCTAAGCAACTCAGTGAGACCCTGTCTCTAAATAAAATACAAAATAGGGCTGGGATGTGGCTCTGTGATTGAGTGCCCCTGACTTCAATCCCTGGTATCCTCCCTCCCAAAAAAACAACTTCCCCAAACGCCCTATTTGTATTAAAATCAAACATGCAAGTCCCTTTTTTCCTAAAACCTCTGATTTGCAATAAAAACATACTGATAAGATTTTTATTTACATACTAACAATAAATCAGGAAAGTACATTCAGAATTATCTCCAGATTCTTAACATTTGTGATTACAAAAGATACAAAACTGCCACAAGGAAAAAAACAGGTCTCTGAACCCCACATAGAAGGCAATTAATATTTTAAAAGCAGAGAGTGAATATACATGTGAAATATACATTATGTTGTCACATAAGCTAAATTAACTTTCTAGCTTGGCATAATGACAGGGTAGTTGGGAGGGAATGTAAAAGAAAATACTCAACAGCTTAAAATTAACAATGGGCCCATTTATTCAAGGTAGGATAGTTCTCCCATTTCAGCTTGGAAAGACTGAAAGTCTTTCTGTCCTCCTTCAGGAGGGAAACTCTGCAGCTGGCATGTCTGGAGAATCACTCAACTACATTCACAGTTTCACTAGAAATCAACCAATGGCAAGAAAAGTCCTCATCTTCACTATGCACTAAAATGTAACAGGGAAATGCTGACTTGAAGGTATTCAAGTTCCATCCTTAAAGCATCAGTTCAATTAGTTTCTTCTGAAGGAAGTCAATCCCTACAAATACACGAGTTATGCCCACTAAAACTGAGAAATACTTATCAGCGTCTTTGTCATTTCATTATACATTGTACTATTGTGCTTATTTCTTTACTATCCAACCTTTGCATTCCCCAGGCCTTTGTATCTTCTTGAATGACTTCTAGGAAGTATTCCTATAACTACTGAATAAACTAATTCACAGCACAATATTTCACAAATCTCTCTCGCTCTGTTCTATTCCCAACTGGACTCCATACTTCAACAATGGTAAATTCATTCTGTTTTTCAAAAAATCCAACTAAAATTTTATCTAAGCTTATCCCCTAACTTCTTGGAATTAAAGTCATTATTATCTGAGTATTAGAAAGTCTGACTTCATTCTTATCTGCTACAGAAATGTTTAAAATGCATTAGGAAGAACTGGAAGAACTTCTTTAAGAAATTCAAATACTGATGGTGAAGAAAAAAGTTCTAAAGTTAGATATAAGAAAATGAAACACGACAGATATGTAGAAATAAACTTGATTTTTGTAAATTGATCTTGTATCTTGCAACTTCATTAAACTTATTTATTCCTTTTAATAGCATTATTTAAAAAGAAAACAAAACAGAGTATTCAATTTAAGGATGTTGAACATAAAAGATATTACTCAAAAATATAATATTATTCTTGTAATTCTATCATGAGGAACACCAAAAAACTTGCCAAAATATAGCCTTGAATTGTGCAACAAGTCTCTTATTTCTTCTTATAAAATATATTGGCAAAGACCAACAAACCCACACTGCTACAATGAAACCCATCCCCACATTCCATGGCTTCAGGGCAATTCCCATAAATGCAGGGTCATAAAAAGACAGCCTGCTAACTCCTGTAAGCCAGCACTCCATTTTAAGGATAAGAAACTGAAGACAATGACATGTGATCTACAGTTATTGGAATCTGAGGCTCTTTTTAAAAAGTTAGCAGGAATTGCCAATCTAATCTTGGATATCCACCTACAAAAGAGCATACAAAATTCATACAATACAGATGGATAAACAAACTTGACTGAAGTGTTCAAATTTAATAGTTTTTATTCTTCATGAAACAAGTCATATTCAACATGTTCACAAGCTGGTACTATAAAACCTAAAAAAAAACAGACTGTTTAAGTTACCACCAGTGGCTTATTTATCTCAAAACACAACTTGACACTCCAATGTTAAAAAGAATGTAAATGGCCCTCCAGAGTTCAACATAATATTATCTAAACAAAGAAAAAATTATATACTTTTGAACTCTAAAAATAAAGATGCAGATTCCTAACTAAGCACAAACTTCTGGCTTTTTACTTTTTCCTTTTTTAATCTCAGTAGACTATAAATTAAAAAGTATATAACTATGAGGGATTTAAAGTTACAAGTTACTAAATAATTTTCCTTTTAATTTTATGTTATTATAAAAGGTAACAATTGAGAGAATACTGTGTGCCAAACCCTGCTAAGAATTTCATATGCATCATTAAAATAAAGGAATCATTAAATTACATGTTTTAAGGCATGTTTCAATTTTAACTGCTTCTTGATACCATCAATTAAAGAACCTGATGACCACTGAAAAATATCCCAATAATCTTACATAATAAAGCTGAATAAGTATAATCAGAGCACTAATTACAATGAGAGTAAGTAAAAATTTTATAACATTAATAATGTTACCACAATATAAATTAGTTACTAGGCACAAATCTTCATCAGGCAATGTTACTAGCATGTTTAAACTAAACCACACAAGGGGTTAAAAATAACTATAATGAAAGGCCAACAGCCCAGCAGCAGGGTTGAGCCAACATTCCCTTCTCTCCTCCCCCTCCCCTTCTGATCCTCTCCAATCCAGAATGAATTGCATGCCCCACTGCACAAGGCCCAAAAAGGTCACAGTGGATGGCAAAGACTTTTGTAAGAGAACAGAAATAACTCAGCAGCTTTGTTACCATAGTCTCTTTTAATCAGTATGTTCAAAATCCTTTAATTAGCACTCTGTCTACACAAGGAAGGCATTTCTCTGTGCCAGGGGAGGGCACCTATGTGTATGTACACAGTGTTCCGTTGTATCAGCAACACAACATGGAGCTAGTACCTCAAACTGTCTGCCAGGGAACTGAAGCACATAAAACTTTTTAAAGGCATGGTACCACATAATTTACATATACCATTTATATACCAATTACCAAACAATAAAGTAATGATGAACCTTGTTTCATTCAGATGTCAGTTTGTTTGGGGACTTTTTTTTTTTCCACAAAAACTGAAGTATTTTAAACTGAGCAATAGCTTTAATCAATCAAAATATGATACTAATAATATAAAATAATATTAACAAAACAAAACCAGACAATATTTTGTCCTCATAATAGATCTTCAATAGAAGAAAAACACTGCCTCACTCAGGAATAAGTCACAACACACATTTTCATATGGATACTTTACATTGAAAATTTCACCCAACCACAAGTCTTAAAACTTGCAGGCTGGCACTGGGAACTTAGCTCAGTGGTAGAAAGCACCTGCCCAATGCGTGAAGCCCTGGGTTCCACCCCTAGCACTGCAATTTAAAAAAAAGAAAAAAAAACTGCAGGCTGGATTTATATTTTCTTATAAAATCTGATTAGATTCAAGGAGAAATTGGTAATACATTAAAAATAACTACTTGAATCCACAGCCAAGAAATGATGAAAATTTGATCAGTAAAAGGGAATTTGTAATATTTTAACAGGGATATATAGGTGTAATAAACATATATGTGTGTGTGTGTGTGTGTGTGTGTGTGTACATATGTGTGTGTGTATAGTTTTTGTTATTTTTAAATTGTAGCTGGACACACTACTTTTATTTATTTATTTTTATGTTGTGCTGAGAATCGAACCCAGAGCCTTGCACGTGCTAGATAAGCACTCTACCGGTGAGCCACAACCCCAACCCCAACTTATTTTTAATCTTTCAAAATCAAGTTGCATTTAAATATATCCATATATGTATGGATATATACTGTAAGATGCAGAGTATATATACATGTTTATACATATATACACATACATATAATTAAATAAAATTATAACCTTCTAAATATCTGGTTAGAGAAACAACCTAACTAAATTTAATATAAAGTAAATTAGTGGCAGAGCACTTGCCTGGCACGTTTGAGGCACTGAGTTCGATCCTCAGCACATATAAATAAATAAATAAAGGTGCAGCAATAACTAAAAAATATTTTTAAAAAATGATAAAGTGAATTATTGGGGAGGGAGCAGAGAATAACTACATGAAAGCCAACTTTTCCACACCAGCCAGATGCTCACAGCATTGCTGTATGGTGGGAAATAGTATCAGTGTTTCACAGACTGGTATAAAATTAAATAAGATAATACATTTATAGCACTTTGCAAGAACTTCAAAGTTTTCTGGGAGTATTAGGACTGGAATAAAAGGAAAACAGAACAGGTATTTTCATGCATGGTATAGGGGTGCAAATTGACACAACTTATCAAAATGACCTATATATAATATTACATATTACATGGTATTCACTACAGCACTGCATACTGTAATAGTAATATTGGAAATATAAATGCCCTTCATTCAGGCATTATGATTAAGTAAATGTTACTTCCAAAATAAAGAGCCTCCTTATATATTAATAAGGATAGTTCTCCATGGTAAATTGTTAAGAAAAGAGCAACATATGGAACTGTACATAGCTATTATTTGAGTAAACGAAAAGTAGAAATTCACATGTATCAGAAGAAAGGATTTTGAAAGTTTCATCAAGAAAAGATAAATGTTTGAGGAGATAAATATTTTTCAACTGATTTAAACATTACACAATGTACACATTATCAAAGTATTACAGAGTACCCCATTAACATGTACATTTTTAAATTTATAAGTACATGTAAGAAGACACGAAGAATGTGACTCTACTTTGCGTGCAACCAAAGATATGAAAAATTGTGCTCTATATGTGTAATATGAATTGTAATGCATTCTGTTGTCATATATAATAAATCAAAATTTTAAAAATGAAATTAATTTTTATCTAGGAACACAAAAAATACCCTGTTAAGAAAGTTTTACAAGTTATTAATAATAATAATTACCTACTGATGATGAGTGAAACAGTGCTTTACACAGTCAAGCCTCAATAAATGGAAGCTGTAATTATTCCCTTCGTCAGTATCAAAATTATCATGAAAATGTATTCTTAAAATATAGGGCTGGGGTTGTGGCTCAGTGGCAGAGTGCTTGCCTCACACATGTGAGGCACTGGGTTCAATCCTCAGCACCACATAAAAATAAATAAACAAAGATATTGTGTCCCTGTATAACTAAAAATAAATTAAATATATATATATATATATATATATATATATATATATATATATATATATATATATATATAAATGTATATGTGTGTGTGTGTGTGTGTGTATACCCACATACACAGTATACATTCAACTAAATCTATAATGAGGTCAAAAATCTCAATTATTCATAGGCTGACTACTTGGAGATCCAATCCTTTCATTTTCTTTTCAAAGGTAAGTAGTTTCGGGACATTTTATTGTTGATTATCACTTCCACCAGAAAGTGAGCTAAGGAAATAATACCAAAAATAGTCATTTTAATCAATCTTGATCAATTGTTTTTAATAAAACATTTTTTGGAGATGGAAAGGACCACTAAAATAGGGTGACTTTATAAAGTAACATAGGGTAACTTTATAAAGTAACATAGAAGGAAATTAAGGCCCAGAGAATTCCCCAAATTGATGTAGTTCAAAAACTTAAAAGAATCTACTCTCTAGCAAAATGCTTTTCCATTTTATTTTTGCTAATGTGGGGAAAGCTGAAAATAAGCTAAACCCAAATCAATTATCCTTGCTAAGTCCCTTTCCCACCAGCAGTCTTTATTAGATAACTAAATCTGCTGAGAACAAACCCCACAAACAATTATAATAAGTATAGTAGAGATCAATGGAGATATTCAACAACTCAGCCCTGGGGTTTCCAGGACTAAGTACTGAATGAACAACTGTAATAAAATCTGTAAAGTTTGCTTACACTAGAGATTGTCAGAGGCATGTTGAAATCCTTGCCACCTTGCAGCCGGAAACCCCAAGGAGCTGGGCCAACCAAGGACACACTGTAGTTGCTCATGGTTCTAATGGCTCAAAGTCCAAGGCCAGAAAATGCAAGAAACTGTGAAAGAAAATTAGATGGTTAACAAAACTGTTTATTCAAATTCCTTTACATACCTAAATGTATTTAATAAAAAGCCAACTAAATTATGTTCAGTATTTTTGGGAGGAGGTGAAGAAATATAGAGGATAAGTCTATTAAGTTCTTCACTAATTTCAGTCCTTTTAAAAAGTAAAATTGCCAGGGACCATGGTGCATGACTGTAATTCCAGTGGTCCTGGAGGCCAGAGCAGAGGGATCACCAGTTCAAAGCCAGCCTCAACAACTTAGCGAGGCCCTAAGCAACTCATAGAGATACTGAATCTAAATAAAATATAAAAAAGGGCTAGGGATGTGGCTCAGAGGTTAACTGCCCCTGGGTTCAATCCACCAGTACCAAAAGAAAAAAAAAAAAAAGAAAAAATACTATTAGTTAATTGACATACATTTAAACTCATGACAATTTCTATAGTCTAAAAATTCCATACCTGAATATTTCTATAGATACTTCATCAGTTTTATAACTTGCTACAATCCATTTTTCTGACTTCTTGCATACAAACTTTAATTCAATGTATTGTACAACAATTTATTAATGTATATAAGAACAAGGTATGTGTGTGTGTCTCTGTCCCTCCCTCCCCCCCCCTCCCTCTCTCTCTCTCTCTCTCTCTCTCTCTCTCTCTCTCTCTCTGCAGCACACCAGCAGATCCAACCCAGGGCCTCAGGCATGTTAGGCAAGCACTCTACCACTACGCTACACCTCCAGCCCAGAACAAGATTTTATTTCAGAATTAATTCAAAATGATTTTCTCCTTCCCTCTACCTCATGCATTTTTTCTGCCTGTGGTTGACAAGAGCCTTCAATTTCACTGACCTAAAAATCTAAGTTATCCTAACATATGAAAGGACTTCAAACCAGGAGACTGCAAATCATGTCTTCTAAATACTGAATTACTTAAAATGACAAGTTGTCTTTTCATAGCACAAAACTATTCTCTCCAATTAAGAACTACAACTTATATTCCCTCTTATAGAGGCATGGTACTTTCCATACTTAAAGTAATATTTATTTTTCCTTCAGATAGACAATGATAATACTGATATTTTAGTCAGAACCTTCTTCTTGTTTTATACACATACCTCATCAGGCAAAGCAGAAAGTAAGCATTTACCACCCAGTAAATAAGACTCTGATTAAACATAGAAGTACAAGGTTAACTATAATGTATGATATTGAATCTGAGTGTTAGGAAAGAACTAGTGTCTTCTTTGTTCTGTTTTGCTTTAAGTATGCTCATAATGACTCTACTTTAAATAATTTGTTTTAAAAAGTCTAACGTGGAGTTTCCTATTGGTTGTTACTGTGGTGGGAGATACTAGGAGAAATGAAGATTATTTTTAATGTAATACAAAGAAACATTAAAAGTCTCTCTTTTAAAAATATAACAGAGGTCTAGTTTAAAAAAAAATACTTTTTTAAGCTAAGATACACACTTCCTTAGAAAATCTGAGCTGTTAAGTCAAATCATCACCTTTTCTATTATCTGTCTTAAAACATATCTTCCATTTTTTAACCCTTTCAAAATTTCTATCCCGTCACACCAAATTCATATTAGCAAATGTAGATATTTAAACCAGTGGGTATATATAAACAGGTTTCTTCTCAAAAAAGGAAAATGAGGCAATACTTTAAAATAAGCCTGGTTCTTAAAGAAAACATTCAGGGATAATGTGTACTGCATCTACCTAGAAAATACACCAGCATTTCCACGGGCATGGTAGTGGATTAACCACCAGGCAATAACATGTTATTTCAGGACTGAAGTATATATGCAGACCACTGACAAAGAATCAAAAGGCCACAGCAGAAGTCAAATTTCTACACATAGGTGAAAAGGGAATAGCTAGGAGTTAATTAGAAACTACACATAATTTAATTCCTTTCCCATTATAAAGAGATTTTCCTAAAATGAGTAGATAAAAAGTCTTGATGTTGGCATACAATACAAATCAGATTTACGTAAATCCAACTGTTATTTTGTCCTCTGTCCTCTTTTTTTTAACCTTTAACTTGTGACAGAGGGAAAAAGATGAAAATTTGGCTAAACTTCCTATGGTCCCAGTCTTCTCTACAAGAAAAATGTATTTCATGTATGTACCAACCTATGTATATAATTAACTTCTCTTTACTTGGGGATTTCCTTCCTGACTTCTCCCATTTGTTATGAAAATTTCTATCATTGGCAAGGTCACAGCCACACAAGAAAACCAGTGTCATTTCTTTTCTAGATTCTCCTGCTAGCTTCACTTGGAATTCATTTGCTTAAAATATTCTGATCCCTAAGCATTGGCAATATTTTTATTGGCCTTTTCCAGGTCTCCTTCATGCAGTTATTAGTGCCCAAAACCCTTCGTAGAATGCCAAGCAGACAGGAAATAGCAGCCTATTCTGCCTATTCTGTTTTCAAGCACGTAGAAAATGTTGGAATTTCTGTATAGTTCTGGATTTTCTTTTAGGGAAAGTCTAAACAGTCTTTGCTTGGTACTAAGAAGGGAAGCTTGGTATTTCCCACACTTTGTGTCCCAACTTCTATGGTGGGTGGGAGAGGGGAGAGAGCTCATGATGGACTACTGAGTGACAAGAGGGGCCTGAAATGAAAGAGAAACATCTTGAGGTTCCCCCACACACACTATTGATAATACAGGTAATGCTGAAGAACTAACGCTACAGGAACAGAATGAAAGCGGTCGACAAGACAGTTTTCCAGCTGAGGTTCACGCCTAACCCCGTTTGCCAAATAAGGCTCCCAAGCAGGCTGTTTCCGTGGCAGGCGGGTTCAGACGTCCTCACGGTCAGGAAGGCGGACTTGGGATAGGATCCGGCGTTCACACCCTAAACCTGCCCAGCCCTGCGCAGCCACAAATTTTCTTTCCAAGTTCTTACCGGTTCTATACGCCCTTCCTTTTTCCACTTATTGTCAAACGTACCGAAGGCAGAGTCTTACAAAAGTCCCCATCAAATATGCCAAGTATTAATAAATGTGGTGTTCGTGACAGATTTGTTTTCCAAGCCAGTTTTATTTCTGGACGCACGGAAGTTTTCCCCAAACAGGTTACGCTACTGTGAATACTTAAGGGGGAAATAAATGATTCTCAGTAGCCTGAGAGCAAACAAAAATTAAAGACCGTTTGGTCCCGCTGCCTCCCAACACCCCTGAGAGGTCTGCGCTGGACGGGAGTGCACCCGATGTCAAGGCGGTGCCCAGCAACGCAGGGAGCCGGCCAGTCGGGTCGGTGCGGCTGCGCCCTGGAGCCCCTGGGCGCCCGCTCCCGCGCCCCGGTCTCCGGTGCTCTTGTCCCGGCCAGCCAGAGCTGCGAAGACTTCCAGGCTCGCCCTCCAGCTTCACGCCCAGGCTCCCGCTGCCCTTTCACCCGCACTCCTTCCTCCCTGACGCTCGCCCACCTCCGCCGCTCCGCGCCCAGAAAGCACCTGAGGAGCCACCCGCGTGCGAAGCGCGCCCCTTCCTCCTCTCAAATAGGCTTCCCTCCTCGCGTGTGGCGCGCGGCAGCAGCTTTTCCCTTGCTCCCTGTGAGGAATCGGATACGCTCGCGCACCACCACGGCCACTCACCTCCGGACCGGCACCGCGATGCCTCCGCCTCAGTAGAGCGCTGACAAGTGACTCCCGGTGCGCGCGTCCTCCCCAAGGCCTGCGGGGAACTTCCGCCCTCTCCCTCCCCGGCCCCGCCTCTGGGCCGGCCCCGCCCCTCCGCACCCGACCACGCCCCCGAGCCGCGCTGAGTCTTGGTGCGCCCAGAGAAGGTTGTAGCAGAGCCAGGATCAGGGGCTTGCTGTGGATGGCTGAAGCTGCAACAGAAAAATAGTAACTTTATGGAATTTCGGTGGGAGTAGTCTTAGGGGATTCCACGCAGTACCTGGCGGAGGTTTAGCCTTCCGCGTGTCGGTTTTGTAGTTGGGTACATTTCTATCTCCGGAAACAAATTGGCCAGCAGTTACTCTGGCTAAAAATAGAAAGGGGTTTTGGATAAATCCCTGTCTATGCAAGTTCAGCGACTATTGCCTGGTTTTTTGACCTTTATACATACTCTGAGAAGTGCAAACACTAAATTTACCTATCAGGAATTGAAAATGCCTAAATACGAAGAAGTTAAATCCATCATCACACCGCAGTGATAGAAAGCAGTGGCCAAAGAGTGATGCAACTTATTGTTCCAAGTCCAAATCAATAGCCCACTCTCCTGCTTCCATAAAGTTGCTTGCTTTAGCCTCAGGAATTTATTCATAAGCAAACGTGAATATTGTTCAGTGAACATATGAAAAGGAACCTGTAGAACCTTTTACATGGTAAATTTGTTTTTAAAGTGTGAAAGGGCCATTCTTAGTTAAAGGGGCATATAAAACAAAAATAAACCTCATGAAGTCCGTGAACCCCTAGAAGTATAAACAAAATTTTAGAGAAGGTTCAAACCTACTCTGTCCAAAACAGTAGCTACTAGTCCGCATGTGGCTACTGAACAGTTGAACTGTGATGTACTGGGACTGAGGCACTGAAATTTTTTGTTGTATGTAATTTTAATTAATTCAAAATTCAAAACAGGCAGAATAACATTTCTATTAAACACTACTTTGGATAGGACTACATTCATTTTACTTGCGGAAATTTGGACCTGTGTTAGTCAATTTTGTTGCTATGATAAATAACTGAGAAAAAAAATCTGTGGAGGATTTATTTTGGCTCATAGTTTCAGAAGTTTCCGTTCATAGTAGGCTGGCTCTGTGCTTTGGACCTGAGGTGTGAGGCAAAACATCATGGCAGAAGGAAGTGAGAGAGAAAAACTGCTCAGCTCCTGGCTACTGGGAAAGGGGGGTTAGGGAAATGGGACAACACAACACAATAGTCCAGAAAAGCATGCCTCAGTCACCTACTTCTTCCAATCAGGCTCTAACTGCCTAACATTTCCACCTTCTCCCAGTAGTCCGTCAGCTACCAGTAGTTTGATATATTGATGAGGTCAGAGCCCTCACCATCCAATCACTTCCCCAAATCCCCTTCTTTGACATTGCTGCACTGGGAACCAAGCTTTCAACACATGATACTTTGGGGGATATTACAGATCCAAACCTTAACAGCGCCCAACCTGAGATATGTTGGAAGTTTAAGATGCATTCTGGGTTTCAAAGACAGTATGAAAAAAATACTAATAATTTTTATATTGATTACATACTGAAATTATATTTTATATTTAATTAAGTATATTATATTATTAAAATCAACTTTGCCTTTTTAAAATGTGGATTCTGGAAATTTTAACATTATATACATGCCTCACACCATATTTTCATTGGCAAATGCCATAATTTCAATATATACTTGATATTGTTCAAAGAATGAAATAAGATGATGTACATAAAATACATTTTATATAAGATGATGTACATAAAATACATTTTATGTACATCATCTTATTTCATTCTTTCTTTGAACAATATCAAGTATATATTTTTTTCTCACAAGGAAACAAATTTGGAGATTAAGAAATTTACCAATTTAGACACAGCCACATCAATGTTTGTAACAGCTCAATTCACAATAGCTAAGCTATGGAACCAACCTAGGAGCCCTTCAGCAGATGAATGAATAAAGAAAGTGTGGTGTATACACACAATGGAATATTACTCAGCCATAAAGAGAAATGAAATTATGACATTTGCCAGTAAATGGATGGATGGATGGATCTGGAGATTATCATGCTAAGTGAAATAAGTCAATCCCAAAAAACCAAAGGCCAAATATTCTCTCTGATATGCAGATGCTAGCACACAATAAGGTGGGGGGTGGAGAATAGAGTTCAGTGGATTAGACAAAGGGGAATAAAGAGAAGGGAGAGGGGGAGGGAATAGGAAGGACAGAATGAATCGGATATAATTTCCTGTGTTCATATATGAATACACCACCAGTGTAACTCCATATCATACAATCACAAGAATGGGTCCTAATTAGAACAAGTTATACTCCATCTATGTATAATATGTCAAAATACATTATGCTGTCCTACATATCTAAAAAGAACAAATAACAACTAAATAAGAGAATTTACCAATTTAAAATTAATCATAACTAGTGATAGAAGTAGAGCGAAGGGTCACAGTCCATCAATCATGTTCTTTTTGTGTACACTGCCTCTTGGTAAATTCAGTAAGCATCCAGCTTAAAGATTAGAGAAAGAATATGAATGAATGTCTAAATAAAACATGACAATCTTCCAAATAAATATAATGCTTTCTTGTCTCCCCTAAGCTCCTGGTTGTATAATTCACTTTTCATGGCCTTCAGAAGACCTTAGACTGGATATATAGCTCAGTAGGTAGAGTGCTCACCTTGCATGCACAGGTTCAATCCTGGGTTCAATCCCCAGCACCACAAAAAAAAAAAAAAAAAAAGACTACAGGAAGACCATGAGTTTGGGGTCAGGGAACTAAGTAAAGTTTTTACACTTCTATTAAAAACAATCACTGATTTATGGGGGTTCAACTCTATTGCAGCACCAAAGTGATTTGCATTCAGTAGAAAACATAATTCATATTTTGAATTTTGACCTTTTCCCAGACTGGTGACATCAAGCAGCAGAGAGATAGCTCCTAGTGAGCATGCAATCACAAGGGTTAACTACCAATACTCTACAGTATACTATGTTGGTAAGCTGTTCTATCAGGTAGATTAAGTGTATTAAATGTATTTTTCCTCTGTGATATCTTGAACTTACAAAATGTTTACTGAGTCATAACTGCCTGGTCGATTCAGGAACTAAGGCAAATCCGAAGAAAGGAGAACTGTTGAGGATCATAAGGGTACAATTTGCAGCACATGATGAAAATAAAATAAATACTGAATTGTTTGTGCAAGAGAGAGGATGAAATTCTTTAACCCTTTACAGTAGAATATGTGTCTTAACTTGTTTTATAGTGAATTGCCACTGAGGCATTCTGACTCCCTTTCTCTGTCTCTCTCATTTATGAAATGTTTGGACAAGGTTTGAAGGACAGCCTGTGACTTCAAATCAACAGGAAAATAGCTGAGCCATTGGGAAATCAAACCTCGGTCCTTGGCCTTTTTAACATTTTGGGGCTAAACAATGATGCATTGGCCACAAAAGAAACCACATTAAGTTTCATTTCATCAAAACCAATGCATGAAAAGCATGAGAGTAGAAAAAAAGAAAGAGTCCTGGGTGTGTTACATGCCTATAATCCCAGCAGCTCGGGAGGCTGAAGCAGGAGAATCATGAGTTCAAAGCCAGCCTCAGCAATTTAGCAAGGCAACTTAGCAATTCAGTGAGACCCTGTCTCTAAATAAAACACAAAATAGGGCTGGGGCTGTGGCCCTGAGTTCAATACCCCCCCCCCAAAAAAAGTAAAAAAGAAAGAGATCAAAGATAAACTGATTTGACAGGAAGAGTTTTTAGAATATTCCACTTAAACATTCCACCTAAATATATAAGTATATGTACTTATATACTTAGGTATATAAATGTTTGCTTTACTATTTTATTATCTAGTATATGGATTTGGAACCTTTTGCAGTACTTCAAAAATAACAGAAACTTTTAATTACAAGATGGCCTGGTAATGATGACTTTTTACAGTTTTATCTAATATAAGTATAGATGGCCAGTCCTTAAAATTTTTCCAACATTAAGTTAATTTATCTTACAGTCCTAATCCTCAAAAGAAATAAACCACTCATAAGTATGAATATTTAATATTTAAAATATAGAATGGAAAGGAAGCATTAACTATTTTAATACTTAAAGAGACATTTAGCAATCTAGAGAGAAACAGAAGGCACAGTGTCATTCTAAAGCTTACTAAGGAATCCTGGGAGAAAGGTGGAATTAAAGCAAGCACAAAAACAGAATGGAAAGGCAGGAAAGGATGGGAACGAGGTAAGAACAGACCCAGGAAGTCTGTATACTAATAGTGAATGTGTAATTAAGGAAGAAGGCAAAGTTTAAATTGCTTCAAGTCTCAACTTTGGGAGTGGTTTTCATAACTGCTATTGAAGAAAGAGGTGCAAGTGTTTTCTTCCATATTGTTTATGAGTGCATTATAATTGTACAAAATGGTGGGATTCGTTATTGCATATTCATACATGCATGCAATATAACAATATCTTTGACCCATATTATCCCCAGTATATCCCATTTCTCTCCCCTGCTCCTTCCCACTGGTCTCATTCTTCTACTCTGCTGAACTTCTTTCAATTTTCATTAGATTCTCACACACTTTTCTTTTTAAGAGGAGCAAATTTTCTGTTTGTTTTTTGTTTTATGGATTGAACTCTGGTACCAAGGTGGTGCTTAACCATTGAACCATATCCCAGCCCTTTTTTTTTTTTTTTTTGTCTTTTATTTTGAGACAGGATCTCTCTAAATTGCTGAGTCTGGCTTTAAACTTGTGATTCTCCAACCTCCGCTTTCCCAACAGCTGGGATTACAGCCATGTGCCACCAATGCCTGGCTAAGAGGAGCAAGTTTTGAAGGAACTGTCTCTCTAGTTAGGAGAGGGTGGTGGGCGGCGAGGGAGAAAGTCAATTGGCGAATGTGGAGTAAAAAGGCAGAAAGCAAGGATGCTGAGAAAAATACTGGGTAGCTTCAAATTTGAGATTTCAGAAGGCAAAGAACATTCCTAATGATGAGATCAAGGTTTCGCCAGTCTGGAAATTTCCTCTGGACCTTGAGAGCTTGTTTGGAGGTTCTAGCAGGGGAGCGCAGCTACTCTACCCTTGACCTAAGAACTGTCCTCCTCTATCCTCTATAGGGAAGGTCGTCCTCTTGACTGAGCACGCAGCTTCTGGAGGGACACACAAGGAGCAGTGAGGGAGGAAGGGGACACCCGCCTAGCCAGCCAGTGCAGCTGAATCAACCCTGGCGATCAATGGGGTGACAGCTGTCACAGCCAGATTGCCCTCACATCCTGATAATTTCCTCTGGGAAAGTAAAATTCCTTAAGGAGTCTGGTGGGTGGTTGAGATAGAGAACATGTGAATGATTTTGGTGGTAAGTCTTGAAAAGGCTCGGTGTACAGAAGATACTATTTGAAGAAAGTAAGAAACAGGCCTGGAGCAGAACTTCTCAACTAGTTGAGAATCCTCTCAACCTTGGAGTAAGAGGCAGGCCAGAATAGAAATTTTATCCATTTTCCCTATTTCCATATTTGCTTTGATGTAAAGTGTTGTGAAGCACCAGGACAGGAAACTAAAAAGAGATAATGGTCATGACTCTCAGCTTTTAGGTACTCTCCATCATGTCTTGCACATTTCTACTAATGAGTAAAGAAAATATGAAGAAAAAAAAAAGATTAAGTATGCTGGCTCACAGTGCCAGTGCTCACTTAGATTTTATACAGTACAGTCATTTTTGGAGCGGAAGCCTTGCCCACACCAGTATAAACAGAGCTATACTAAGTGATTTTCAGTTTAACACTTGGAGTGTATTGTTTCAGCCGGAGACAATAGTGGATTGTATATATGAAACTTTTAATATGGTTTCTTTTGTGGCCAATTTTGCATCATTGCTTAGCCCCAAAATGTTAAAAAGGCCAGGGACAAAGATTTGATTTTCCAATGGCTCAGTTCTTTTCCTGTTAATTTGAAGTCACAGGTTGTCCCTCAAACCTTGGCCAAACATTTCATAAATAAGGGAGACAGAGAAAGGGAGTCAGAATGGCTCAATGGCAATTCACTATATAACTGGATGACCCTCATCGGTGACTCTTTCTACCATCAATACCTTAGCATACCTCACAAAATTCTGTGCATTCTTACTTAGGGAGAATCTGCTAGGCCCCAAACTCTGTTGATATAAAAGATGTTAAAAGCAAATTCTTTTTTTTTTTTTAAGTACTAGAATTTTTTGCTTTTTGGACTTTTAAAATTAATGAGTTTTTTAAGTTAAGCATTGTAGGGTGTTTAAAAGCATTTCTATTGTATTAAATTGTTATGGCACACAACTCATTATCACTTAGAATCTGAAAATAAATCTTTCTTTTTACCAAATGATTAACTTTCTAACCAATTAAAGAGCTAGTAACAAATGTGATTATTTTGAACCACAAATAAAACAATTCTTTATTTTTTTTAAGTTTGTAGATGAACATAAAACCTTTATTTTGTTTATTTATTTTTATGTGATGCTTAGGGTTGAACCCAGTACCTCACACGTGCTAGGCAAGCACTCTACCACTGAGCCACAACCTCAGCCCAAAACATTTCTTATTCTAGATCTTACCTGTGTGTGTATATTTTTTAAAATGTATGTACATATAGTAGTTATCTTTAGGACATAAGATTTTGAGGTTGTTAATTTTGTACTTTATAATTTTCTATATTTATATTTTAGAGAATATATTATGTATAATGACAATAGAACAACAGATTTTTAACTTCATGGATTAAGTAAAGTCACAATATAAAATTTCATTAGCTCAAAATTAATTTTAAATTAGTTAGTTTTTAAATCTTAATATCTTTAAGTATGGTTTTTTGTTCCAAACCCCTTACATAATCTTATTAACCCATTAAACAATCTCCCTTAGATAGATAATCTGAGTTTAGAATTTCTCATGCTTTCCCATTCATCTCTCCATCAAGGGTGTGGCTATGAGGACATAATTATTAACAAGGCTAATGTACAAATAAGGTCTTAACAAGTAGTATGTTGGATTGGAAAGATCCCTTGGGGAAATCTAATCTTACCATGATTTATTTACAGTAAAATCTCTCCATCCAAAAGATAGTACCTCTACTAAGTGTTTTTAGATTCCGTTTATATACTCTGGGAAAAGCAAGGAAACTAATATTTTGGTTGGAAGGTATTCACATTGTAGTTACAGTGGAATACATTAAGGCATGCCATTCCTAGCCAAAATGTAAGGGATGCAGTGGTAAGACTGATGGACCCATTCATCAAAATCTGACTAACACATATATTTGTTTTTAAAATGAGGCATAATATGAAAAAAATGGATATGAATCAATAACATATACCAAAACCAGAATTAATTCTGCCAATAATGTTTAATTTACACATCACATCAAATTTTGCCACATTGCAAAATATGCACATATCTATTGATATTTAATTTCATAAAATTAATTCTGTAAAATTCTTCAAAGCCACTTTATTTCCACTGTGAAAGGTTAACTGCTGAAGAAAGTAAGCAATAATTTTTTTTAGATCTATGCAATATGATACTGGAATCTTCAATATTTTCTAAACTATACTTTAGCCAAACTTAGATGACTACTTCTCAGAATCCAAAAACATTAACAAATAACTGCAATTTTGCTATGTATAAGTAACAAAATGTATCCTATTTTGGTTATATATATATTTATTATATATATTTTAAAACTCAGAAAAATTCTGATTATAAATGTTATTTATGGTTGACTCTGAATAGTGAAGCTTGGTATAATTTTATTCTACCCCTATTTGCTTTTTGTTCTTTTCGAATTTTCTATGAAAATATCTGACTTTTATAAGAAACTGATAATTAGTATATTATTGGCACATATAAAACACATAACATTGTTATATACACATTCATTTTTATATAAATTGGTGCATACATACAACAGGCACCTTTGGAACACACTGACATTCTGAATAACAATCATTATTTAAATGCTGAATAGGTAAATTTTCTCCTGTATATTATTGTATTATTTTTATCCTCACAACAACCCTACCAGCTAGATATTGTTGTTCTTAGGTAAGGAAATGCAGTCACGGAGTTAATATAACTTGCTCCAAAATGTACAGATGGCTCATATAGGCAGAGCCAGGTTTTAAACACAGCAAATTTGACTATATGACATGTACTTACCTAAAATAGATGGCTATTTGTACAAAGTGTACATCATGGAAATCTGCATCTCTGGAATTTTCTTTTAATGTAAGTTGGATTCAGCCCAGAATATACAGCATATGGTTATTCTATCAACACAATCATCTAAATTAAATTTAGAAAATAAAATATTCACAAATTCAGCCTAGGTAGACAAATTATTAGATATTTTAATATATGTAATTTGTTTTGTTTTTAATTTAACCCAATCACTTAATATTGTCATACCTACATCAATCAATCTAAATAGAGCAGGTGTAAAGTTTTATTAAACATTAAAAATAATTTTGGTAATTTTTTAAACAAATGCCTTGAACAATCTAAGTAATATAAAAAGTGATAAAATTATCTCAGTCTCTGAAGATTTCTTTCAGTACCTTTCATGGATACCAAAATTTGCAGATGCTCAAATTTCTTATATAAAATGTAACCCTCACATATAACCTACATACCTCCTCCCATGTACTTTAAATCATCTCCAGATTACTAGAGAACCTGATGTGATATAAATGCTTTGTAAGTATTTGTTACACTGCATTACCTAGGAAATAACAACAAGAAGAAAAAGTCTTTATATGTTCAGTGAAGATGCCCATTTTTAATCATATTTTCAGTGTGTGGTCAGTGGTATCTTTGGATATGGAACCTGAAGATATAGAGGGCTGGATATACTGTGAAAAACAGCCCAAATACCACATTTTCCAAATTAACATCAAGTGAGCATCTTCGTTTATTTCTGTAAACACTACACCCCCCCATCCCTTTTAAAAAAATTTTTTTTTTTGAGATGGAGTCTCACTAAGTTGCCAAGGCTGGCCTTGAACTTATGATCCTCCTGCCTCAGCCTCCTAAGCTGATAAATCTGTGTAGGATTTAATCTTTAGGGGAAAAGAACTAATGACATCTTTATTTTTCTTTATATCTATCTGTTCAGATTCCTTCACAAATTCTTGTAGTCTTGTTATATTTAGTATAATTTTGTTATTTATAAATTATATTATTTAATAAATTTGTGTTATTTATAAATTTATATTGCTGATGTATATATGTATATACAAACTATATGATTATAAACTCAATGCATAAAATATATATTATACATATGAAATCTTTTATATTTTATGCATATATAAATAAATAAATATAGTGACAATTAGATCAGTGTGTTATCGTTTCAGAATTTAGACTGTGCAACCCTAAAGTGTTTCTGACCCAAAGATAGGAACATACGTAAGTTTTGAACAAGATCACCTTGGCACATCATAGAGATAAAGACTTGGCATGCAGGAGAACTTCTAATTCTTTTATTAAGAAGGCAGAAATACCCTCCAGAAAAATCAAAATCCTTTTTCACAGAAATTTCAATATGATCAGCAAGGATAAACAAGTATCAATCCTTACTTTAAAAGAAATGAGTTGGTTCATTACAACTTGAGCCAAAGTATCAACTGTTATACACAGGATCCAAATATAGTGCCTCTAGCTAAGAAACAGCAGGGAGCAGAAGGCAGGGCTGGTGGACACCTGATAGCATTGCCCAAGCAACTAGAGATAAAAATTTTGCTTGTTGTGGAAACAAATACAACTGAAAACTCAGGCAGAGTAGAAATCACATACTTCAATTTTAGGGAACTTTGAAGATGCACTTTAAATCTCCTGTTAGGCCTTCTTGTTTGTTTGATTTTGGTTTTAATTTTTGTTATGAAATTGTCAAATACACAAGGAATAGAAAGAATACTATATTAAACTCTCATGAGTGTCCATTTCCCAGCCTCAACTGCAGTGTCAATCCATCACTGATAAAATGATGAATCTATCCATCATTGATAAAAGCTAAAATAAGTTTTTATACATAGTTTTAAATAAAAATATGTAATATGTATGGCCATTAGACATAACAAGTTATCACAAATTCTTTTTTCAAGTTAAATCAAGGAATATGAGTTTTAGTTCATTTCCATTGTAGCTGAAGAGTGGTAAAGAGAATGCTTTTCCAGATTGAAATTCTCGGGAAAAATAAATGTTTTGAGTTCTGCATCAGTTAAAACTGAGCATGTTCAGAGATTCACTTTTATTAGCTAAACTAGGAAACAGGAAGACTCTCCAGGACTCATTATATGCTAATAAGAAAGCTTGTTAGACATATCTAAGGAAAAGCCCAGAAGTTAATTTGTTAATTTACATTTATAGGATATTTGTGAAAGAAGGCATTTTTACTTCCAGGAAAGTTTAACTGGAAAATAAAATTTAGATAAGACGTTTACTTAGTAAATATAGAAACAGTAAAAGAAGTGCAGGAAGTTCAAGAGAAGCCTCATCCTTTTAGGGTAATGAGATAGGCCTTTCCCTTGTAGGGTGTTCCATCAGTAAGTGACTTACAATGCTCCAGGCCAGGGCTGGAGAGCACTACCGAGAGCTGTTTCAAACCCTTCCTTCTTGACCTTCCCGGTTTCCATTTCTTTCTAATATTAATATACTCTATAATGAAGACATACATTTTCTTTATAGCTTATCTACATGAAAATCATTTTAAATTAATGTCTTCCATTTTGAGGGAAACTTCCAGGTCCCTTGCTGAACTGCATGACACAACCTAGTAAGCAACCATTGATTGTATGCTGTCTCAGGTCATTTAGACTTGAACACTGGAAAAACACAAATATAGATTTTTTTTCTGTTTTTCCAGATTTCATAGAAAGGACTGGCTCTGGCTTTTCTCCAAGATGGTTTAAGAAAGACTGGTTCATAACCCAATCTCTATATGGGATGGTTTCCCATAGAATACTAGAGAAAAAAAATCTTCTTTTTTTTTTTTGCAAGCTTAATGAATCTATTAATATTTGTTTCTCCATACAATTATTAAAACAGATTCTTTTTCCCTTTACACATGCACATGCTATCAATTTATGGTTACTATATTAGCTTTTGTTTATTAAAAAGTTGAAAATCAAAATAATTTGAAGAGTTCTCAGATTGTGATAATTTGTTTCATTAGCTCTCTCTCATGCTAACTTAACAGAGCAGTAAATGAGAAGCTTTAGTCTGCAGAACCAAAGTTTTAATGACTTCATTTATTTGTTCTAAGTGACTTCTTTTCCAACCTAACCCTAGCCAATCCATAAAAGACAAGATTTCTTGTCCATACCCTATTAGTTGCCAACACATTTTGATTCATTTCCTCCTCAGTCTATTCCAAGGTAGACTATGTAGTGACAAAATGGTGGGGATGTTGAGAAACTTTCTTGCTGTAGTGTTTATGTACTAGTAACATCTCCATTGCTAGGGTCAGGGCTGAGGCACCCACAACAAAAGATAGCTTACCAAGAAGAAAACATACAAACAGATAAGTTTTATCTGATATAGCCTTTAGAAATGAAGAGCCAAGAAACAGGGAAACCTGTGTATTTTTATGCTAAATTTGACAATGAAGTGGATAGGTGTAGACTGCACAGAAGGAGTACAAGCTAATGATAATAAGCGGGGAGAAATTTAGCAAGAGTTGTTTTTCTTTTTTTGGTGGAGGGGAAGGGGGTGTCCCAGTGACTCCAGAGAAAAGATCATTCCTTTCCTCTGGTGTTACAGAAGGATGACCTTATAACCTGCTTGGTAGGAAGGCCAGGGAATTCTTTCATGGCCTGTTTCAGTGGGGGAAGGGTGGGAGATGGTCAGAGAGATCTTCCTGCTTCTGCAGTTTCCTTAAAGACCAAAGCACCATATTTTGGGATAGCTAGTTCCAAATTCTGTCACTATCTATTAACACAAATTCTTTAAGAATCAATTACAATTAAATAATCAGTTCCAACCCAAAGATTAATACTAGAGAGCAGTTCACTACATCCCATTAGTTGCCAACACATTTTGTTTCATTTCCTCCTCTGCCAGTCTATTCCAAGGTCGCTGGACAATATAGTGATAAAATAGTGGGGATGCTGAGAAATGTTCTTGCTGTAGTGCTTATGTACTAGTAACATCTCTGAAATAATGACATTTGTTTATCTTATATGCAAATATAACGTTAGATGTAAGTAATTTTGCCAAGATTAATTCACTTTTTAGTTTGGGAGTTTAAAAAAAAATTCCCTTGCTAATTCTACAAAATCTTAAGCAATCTTCTTTATCCTTCAGACTTGTTTACCTATATGTGTCTTTTCTTTATATTTGCAACCATTGTGGATTGACAAGTAATTTCTTTGAAATATCCACCTACAAAGTGACAATATAACCTAAACTAACAGTGTATTTATCTCAGAGTGGCCTACATATTGAACATAGATACAAGGCTTATCATTCTTCATACTTTTTCCCTTAAGAAAATTATAGATACCAACATGTCCGTGGTAGGATACTGCTTTCTTACAACTAGAAATCTTGCAAATAGTACTAGATGACATGAGAAATGACTTTTGAATGTTTTTTTATTGGCAAATTTGCCATTTTACTACATTCTACTGCATTGTTATAACAATTGATTATAATATTTGAGGTTTTTTTATTATGACACATGTGTGCTTTGGTTGTTTACTAAAGGTTTAAATTAACAATTGTGTTCTTGTGGGATGAAGAAATCAAGAGAGGAAAGTAGAATGGCAGGGAGAATAGCAAAAAAAAAAAAAAAAAAAAAAGACAAGGAAAACTAAGGACCAGAAACTAAAAGTAAGATCAGGATAAGAGAAGACAGTTGCTTAGGAAGAAGAGCAAGACAGAGGAAATTAAATTTTAAGAAAATGAGAAAGTTTGGTTGGTTTTCATAGGGTTTGGTTGTTATTGGCAGGAGAATCCCAAGCACTGCTCAGAAGATGAAAGGCTCTCATGTAACTTGAGTGCCAAATATTCAGTTCCCACCATATCCTCTTTCTCTAAAGTTAACTTTAGCTCCAATTAATTATTGGTTCCATTATTCTCACCAAAAACTTGTCTTTTCTTTCTCTTTCTTTCCTTTCAATCTTGATAAGACAAAAAATAAAAAAGTCATGAAGCCAAAAAAGAAAAGAAAAGAGATGTTCAGGTGAAAGAAGAGTAATGTGTAGTGTCTGAGAATCCTTCTGACCTCAATACATGCCGTCATCTCCTGAGCTAACTGTGGTCCTCAATTAAGCTTCTGATACTCAAGTAAGCACTATCCCCTTTTACAAAATGCCTTGGTATGGATCTCCCAAGCAAATGATCAGCCGTCAGAAATAGATCCCAGACCTCCTGACGTCAGCTTCAGTGTTCTTTCCATTTCACAACGATGCCTAAAAATACAAACAAATAAAAAACTCTCCAAAGCAAATAAAACCTTATCCATTTTCACATAAGTATGCCATAGAAGCCTGAAATTTGGTAAGGATAATTTTTTAGAATTCTAACTCTTTAAGCATGATATCTGAATTTGTAACAATTTAATCCATTTTAATGGATTCCGCTAAATAAAATTTTCTTAACTTTTATATTGATCCTAACAACCTGGTAATATCCTACAATAATTGTTTCAAACTTTAAGTGCACTTAGAAAGTTTACGTCTATCATTTTTTTAATAATAAAACCATCTTCAGCTGAAATAAGATATTTTGTGTGGTTTTATTTTCACGTTTGAATTATTTCACTATATTCCATCAGTACCACCCTCTATCTATCTGTCTTCTTGACTTTAGATCTTAGTTTAAAGGTAAATTTTTGGTGGCAGTCTTCTCTGACTCTTCAGAGAAAATTATTCACCTCCACACACCGTGTTTATCCTTTTATAGCGCCTGTACTTTTCCTTCATAGCCCCAGTTATGATACTAATTATATAGTAATTTCAGTAATTAATGTCTACTGTCACTCTTGCCTTCTAGACTATAAACCCCATGAGGGAATAATTTGTCTTGTTATTTAACATATCCTTATCACTTAGCAAGTGACAAGCACATAGTAAGTATTCATTAAATATTTAATAAGCAAATGTACATTTCTGCATATCTGGCTTAAGAAAAATAATGACCATTTCTTTGTATACCACATTCAGTACACAAGGCTAAGTGTTTTACATATGTATTCTCATAGATTAAGTAATCTGTCCAAGGTTACCTGGCTAGTGGCTGGAGTTTAGCTAATATAGGAACTTTTTAAATGCAAGGAAAATATTATACTATTTGTATTTTCACAGAGTAATCTTTCTTCTTTTTATGTTAAGGAAGGGGAAACCACCACTTTCCTTAATAATTGTTCAGTATTGGAGTCTTCTGAGTTAGATTCTGACTGTAGCATGTTGAACTTTATGTCTATGGATTAAAGTCAAAGCCATTTCTATCTCCAGTTACCTATCTTTTAAAATAAAATGGTATCTAACTTTATACTGGATTCAAGAAAATAAATGATATTTCTGCTGTTTGTTCTTCCTAAGAGAGCAAAGAAAAGCAGGAAAGAAGTAATAATATGGAATGAAGTGCTAGGGAGAGCAGGGAAGGCAATTAGGAATGAATAAAAGCATTACATGTTTTACTTATTTATTTGTTTGTTATTTGTATATGTGTGTGTGTCTGAGGATCCCATTCAGGTACTCATGCAAGCTAGCCAAGCACTCTACTACTAAACTACATCCCCAACACTTTTAAAATTTTATTTTGAGTTAGGGTCTCACTAAGTTGCCCAGGCTAGCCTTCAACATGTGATTCTCCTGCCTCAGCCTCTATAGTAAATGGATTACAGACATGCATCGCCCAGGTTGGCATGTTATGTATTTTTAGTAGTAATACATCCAAATGCACAAATATCTGTAATTTCTGCTTATACTCCGGAATGTCAATATTCTGTCACGAAGCAGACTCTTTTTGGGAGAGGCAGGGGTTGGGGGTTAGGGATTGAATTCAGAGCCTCATGCATGCTAAGCATATGCTACATCACTGAGCACCAGACTCCAACATCATTTTTAAAAATAGTTTGTGTCAAAATTCTACATTTTTCTTTCTACTTTGAGATTAGTTAAGAATCCAGGAGTCTTTCATAAATATTTTATAAAGAGGTCCATATAACAATAAAATTTCTTTCCTGGTAATAACCATTTTATAGACAGGCCTATCTCATATTCTTGGTCCTTAATTCTTTCTCTTGGGACAAAGATCTGCAGTTTTCATATCATTTGGCACAATTGTTTCTGGAATCTGTTTTAAGAGGCTAAGACTAATAGGAGTGTATCATGTCATTAAATCACTTAAATTGTGCTATATCTGCACACTAATGTGAATGTATAAATACATTCATTCCTGATTATCAGAAATTGCTAAAATGCAAGTTTGGTTGATGAGATTCATAGAAATTCTTTTGGTAGTTGAGTCACTAAGCATTTTTGAGTGAGACCCAGGATAAATCATTCTCTGACAAGAATGTACTCTCCACAAGGACAAGGATTTGCTCTTCTTATATCCTCAGGTCTTAAGGGGATCTGCCACATTGTTTGTATTCAATAAATATGTATTTATTTAGTTAAAAATGTTATGTTGAGCCATCACTTAAACTGATATATATATATTTTTTTGCTTTCTTCAGGAATACACCTATAAAACTATTACCACAATCAGGGTAACAGACATATTTATCACTTCCAAAAGTTTCTTGAATTCCTTTGGTGTTTTGTTGTTATGGTAAGAACAATTCACGTGAGATTTACTCTCTTAAAATTTTAAGTGCATACCACACTGTATACTCCAACTATAAGCACTGTGTGATATGCTGCATCCTGTATTCTGTATCTTTTCAGCTTATTTATCTTGTGTAACCAAAATTTTATAGCAATTTAAAAACTCTTCATTTACTCCTCCTTTAATTTTTTTAAAAGAGTTCTATGGTGATTACTTAATACAATTACTATACAGTGAAACTATATTTACTCACATAGAGAAGCCATTTTCATATTTTCCCATTCATCCTTAGATAAATGGGAACAAATATAATCACGGATCAACTGAACCAAATATTTTTTTTTTCTTCAGACAGATTTCTCCTTTGGAGGCCTGGCCAAGAATTCCAAGTGACAGCCACTGCTTGAACTTTATAAACTGTGAGATCCCTTGACAGTAGAATAGTAGAACCTTATTGAAAAGGAGGCAAAGTGGTATGTAGTGGAAATCAGCTATTGTTTTTGGCTAAATGTGACGGTGGGGCAGGGGGTGGGGCGTAGTATAGAATTATTACTGTTATTCAAAATAACATTGCCAGGAATCTTTCCACCATAACTCTGTCACTTGACTACTCACAGAGTAATCTTCCCTTTGAAAGTTATACATAAGTTCTTTTATTTAAAGGAGAGAGAGAGAGAGAGAGAGAGAGAATATGAATCTTTTTTGTAGATGAACACAACACAATGCCTTTATTTTTTTAAATATTTATTTATTTTTTTAGTTTTCGGTGGACACAAATCTTTATTTGTATGTGGTGCTGAGGATCGAACCCAGCACCTCGCGCATGCCAGGCAAGCGCGCTACCGCTTGAGCCACATCCCCAGCCCAATGCCTCTATTTTTACGTGGTGCTGAGAATCGAACCTGGGTCCCGCCCATACTAAGCTAGCGCTCTACCGCTGAGCCACAATCCCAGCCCAATATACGCAAGTTCTTAATGAAAATTATATGCAGATGCTCCTTGACTTACAATGGGTCAGATCTCAAGAAACCCAATATAAGTTGAAAATATCTTAAGTTGAAAATGCATTTAATCCACCTAACCTATTGAACATAATAGATTAGCAACACAGTGGGGTACCAATTGTTCACCCTGGTGGTGGCATAGCTGACTGGGTGCTGTACTCACTGCTGCTGCCCAGCATTGTAGGAGATTATCCTACAATGTTGCTAGCCAGGAAAAGGATCAACATTTAAAATTCAAAGTACAGTGTCTATTGAATTGATATTTGCTTTCATACCATCCTCAAGTGGAAAAATCACAAAGTGAACCATCATGGTCAGGGAACGTCTATGTGTGATAAGAGATAGACAGGGTTAAAAGTTTTTCTATTTCATAGCCCTTTCTAGCAAGTATGAGACCATATATATGATGGAGCATCCAAACTTAAATTCAAGCATCATTTCAAAATGATGAAATAAGACAACATATAAAGTGAAAGAAAATGGGATTCATGGAGTGTCTGTTGTGTGCCTATCTCAGGGGGAAGCCCCTGGTTTTGTTTCTGTTTCAGCAAGATCCAAATACATTTTCCTGTTAAAGAGGTCTACATAGGCCACAATCAGGAGAAAGGACAGAGGCACACATCCAAGCTGGCCTCACACCAAATAAGAGGTCTGAATAAGTTCAACAGAACTTGCTAAGTCTTATTATTACACGAAATTTGACATGGATCAACTGTCAAGTCTCCAAATATAACAATAATATCCAGAAATGGTTTGGTATTTTCTTGTTGGCTTTTAAGCCTATTCTGAGAAATCCCCATGGATTCTCACAATGTCACCTTTGCTTCCCTCTAGTACCATTGCCAATACCAATTTAGACATATTTCATAACATTTCAAACTCAAGGCCGAAGTTTGCAACTCAGATTTGTTCTGTTCATTTTTGTTGTCCTAGCCCCTCCATATGCTTGAGTTTCAAAATATTTATTATGTATTGTAGGTCAAGATGTGATTACTAGATTAAATAATCAGCATATTTGAGAGTTTCCTTTTCCTTGGTAAGTAAGGACCTCCTGACTGTTTAAGACTTGCAAATAACATCTAAATCAAGATATTTGTCATTAATCCAATCTTACAGATATTTTAGACTAAATTCCTAAGTTCTTTCAAAATTGTCTGTATTTCCTTGGAAACCACGAACACAGGGGGAAAAAATTCCCTTAACACTAAATATCATCTTGTCAAATGAAGGATGGGAGATGAGTACTGGATTAAATCATTGGCCAGGATACCTTGGGGGTGTTTTGAAACTCATGTCTCTTTGGCTTAAATTGAGGAAAGTAAAAAGTGGTTCAAGTTTACCTTTCTTAGTTCCGTGGTATGTTCCTGTAGAGGTAAGGAGATTGAAACCATCTTTTAGCACTGCTGTCCGAAGTTAGAAAAGGTCATCATCTGCATCATGAAGAACACAAATAAACTCTGAGAGAACACAGTTCCGCCCTGCAATTTTAAAAAGGCCTTTGAAGATGTCCACAGTTTTGGCAGTGTGCCAGAACCAGCTGGATTGAAGTGGTCCAGCTTAATATAGAACACTACAGCCCTGAAGACTTGAGAAAGCCAGAATATTGTCTGCAGCAAACTAATGTGAATGTGTGGTTAACACAGATGGACCCAACTTTCCTTTGGGAGATGGTCAGTAATGATATTGTTCATCCAGAAAGAAGAGATGAGATAAATATTCTCTGAAGTATACAAATATTAACACTGTTTTCTTTAGTTTTTATTTATTACTAACTATGAGACAAAATTTTCAACACATAATTAATCACTCGTTCTAGTGTGTTAGATTGTTGGCAATATTTTTAAAGTCAGTACTGGAGTTAATTCAGTTCTTTTTGGTTAGCACTCTTTTTGCTCCTCTTAGAAAGCAAAACAATGAATATCTTCATTTTATTGGTGCTTAGTAAACAGAATAGGCCTAGTAAGAATACAGGGAACTAAATGTAGGAAGTACTTCATTAAACTAGATATTGAGGGGCTGGGTTGTAGCTCAGTGGTAGAGCACTTACCTAGCATGTGTAAGGCACTGGGTTCAATCCTCAGCACCACATAAAAATAAATAAATAAAATAAGGGTGTTGTGTCTGTCTACCACTAAAATTTTTTTTAAATTAGTGAAAAATGCTGAAGGTCTATTCATTCATTCAAAAAATATTTATTGCAAATCTGCTGTATGACAGGCATTGTTTTAGGGATGCAACCATGGTGATAAATGAAGTTCATGCCCTAAGGGAATTAATGTTGTGGTCTGACTCAGAGGCAATAAAACATGAGCATACATTGTTTTCAAGTGGTGATAAATCCTATAATGACTGATAGTGAGGGTAAGGGGATAGAGAATAATGGTGTAAGGAGATGGGGTGATATTACAAGACAAGAGACTTCTGAGGAGGTGCTATTTAAACTGACTACAGAATGAGTCACACAAATACCTGAAAGAAAAGCATTCCAGATAGAATAAAAAGCAGAACTAATATTTTAGTCATAGACATGTGATAATTAACCTTCTTGGAAACATGTTTGGTATATTCTGTTATTTTGCTGTATTTTAAATTGTGAATTAATGGAATGCATTATTTTAGTTGTAACTGTGCCAACATGTTTATCTAGAGGCCTGATTCTGCCTTCAGTGAAATTTTTGTCCCTAGGAAATGATTACAACATTTTCTGAAAGATTGAGTTGGTATAGTGTATTCTTGGTTATCAAGAACACTCGGGTCAATGGGCATGATGGCCCATGCCTTTAATCCCAGAGACTCGGGAGGCTGAGGCAGAGGATCAGAGGTTCAAAGCCAGCCACAGCAATTTAGCAAGGCTGTAAGCAACCTAGTGAAACCCTGTCTTAAAAAAAAAGGGGGGGGGGGCGGGCCTGGGATATCACTCAGTGGTTAAGCGTCCTTGAAAAAAATAAATATACCTTTTGGATTTTTAATTGATGAATATTCATGAGGTGTGGAAAAGCATGATACTCATTATGATCTCAATCACACAAAATGGGATGTTGCGTATGTATACACTCGACCTGGAGCGACACATCTAAGCTGCTTATGACTGGATGACTTTGTTTTTTGCTCGGGTTTTTTTGTTTCCTAGAATGCACATTTTAACTTTAAAAAATTAAAACCTATTTTTAAAAACTGATAAAAAGCAGTATATAACCCAAGCAAAAAATATCATGAGAGAAGTAAATGCAATTGCTTTTACATAGCAAAGAGACACAAGGAGTGAAACAAACTAGTAAGAGTTTGGATATGAGACCAGAGAAATAGATAAAACCAGTTGATGTCAGGGGCCATGAAAACGTCATTGAATTTCACTACAGTATAAAAAAGTCATTGGAAAGTTTTTAGCAGGGGCAGAACATCCTTTCACATATAAAAGTGGAATCAGACCAGTTAAAGAGACATGTCACTAACACAGTGATAGTAGAAACAGTAAAAAGTAGTGCAGTGACACAGGTTTTGGAGGAATTGATCTGAAAGTATTTTCTGATGACTCAAATATGGAGTGTAACTTTGTTTATACTTTTCTTAAAAGAGGGATCAGGAACGCAATTGACATTTTTGCCATAAGCATATGAATTAATAGGGTCCCATTTACTGAGATGCAGATAACAGTCAGAACAAAAGCAGAAGTAAAAGTTTTTAAGGGAAAATTAGTGATACTTAATGATATAAATTATGTATAAGAACTAGATATAAGAAACCTCAAAATCTTAGCTGGTACAACATGAAGACACACACATACAAAGTCAGGAGATTTTAATATTATTCATTATTCCAGTGGGGAAGAGGTGTGGTTATCAGGAAGAGATGATTTCAGTTCTCTTTAATACATTTCTCTACTTATTCAGGCTTTCTTTTTTCTTTTCTTTTTTTATTCTTCTGGAACTGGGAATCTAATCCAAGGCCTCATGCATGCAGAGCAAGTACTCTAACACTGAGCTATAGCTCCAGTCCAGTTTTTTGTTTGTTTGTTTGTTTGTTTTGCTTTTTAAATTTTTGTTCATGGATTATTCTTATTTAAATATTTAAAGAATACCAATAACAAGGTTATAAGAAATATTTAAGCAAGTGATTGTATATCAGCCAATAAAATAAAAAGACAATAGCATTTACCTGCTTAAAGAGATTTTGAAATCATGCAACCTCCAAACCCTTTAAGGAGCCTTACAGACAGGTTCATCTTCAGCTCCTTCTACCTTTACATTTGACAGTGATTTTTAACTTGTTCCTCAGTTTAAAGTTTGTTCTTTTCCCAGCTCCACCTTACACTGCACCCCTTGTAGCATGATATGCTTTGCCTCAGACTCTAAAATGGTTTACACACATCTATCTCAAAAGCATTTGTCATCTGTCCCTAATCCAGTGCCTGCTTAAGACCAAAACCATTTGGCCTCAATTAGCTAAATGAATCCTGTTTGTTTGCTCTGTGGAGCTTGGTAGCAAATACAAGGGTATTTACTTGCCATATATTGCCTGGTGCCTTCCACATGAAATCAGCGAAGAGCTGGAATGAAGTCACTCTTTCTGTTTAGATAAGAGAGTAGCCAAAGCTCTCAGGAACATTTTAACAGATTCCTATACAGAAGGATTAGGGTCCCTATTAATACACAGTCCTGGAATTCCTGGAACATAGAGCTAGTCTGTGGATTGTTTTTCTGTTTTGTTTTGCGTGTGTGTGTGTGTGTGTGTGTGTGTGTGTGTTATTAGTGCACCTAATTATACAGAACAATGAGTTTCATTGTGACATGTTTACTCTAGTAATCTTTTCCTCTCACATTCTTCCAATGAGTTATTCTTCTTCCCCCACTGGGGTATTATTTCAAGGGTGTTTACTAGCTCACTTATAATGTCAACTTGCTATTTTTAAAGATGTGATTTTCAAATCATTAATTCATTCTAATGTCAGCTTTATTGAGAGATAATTTTAGATATACAATTAAATGTCTTGACAAATATATACAGCTATGTAACCACCAACACTACCCCTAAACTTTCTTTTGGTAACTAGTGATCTTTCTGTTGCTACAAATTTCCCTTTCCTAAAAATACATATCAATGGAATCCTACAGTATGTAGTGTTACACACAGTGTGGCTCTTTTTCTCTTAGCATTAAATTTTGGAGATTCATTTATATTTTTGCATATAAAAATAGATTGTTTCTTATAGCTGTATTTCATTATATATATATATATACATATATCAATAACATACCAATAATAAATTATATATATCACAATTTGTACATTCACATTTGAGTTGTTTATAGATTATGTCAATTTGCTTACAGTTTTTTTGTTTGTCCTATGTTTCATTTCATTTCATACCATGAAGTAAGATTAAATCTACCATCTTATTTGCCTTCTATTTGTTCCATTTGTGTCCTACTCTTTTTCCCATTCTCTTTCCCTTTATTCTTTCAAATTTATTACTTTTAGTATTCTGTTTTATATCCTTTATTGTCTTATTAGCTTTAGTTCTTTATTTTTTTACTGTTTCTAAAAGGACCTGCAGTAGACTTTTAAAAAATTTATCAGTGTTAATTCAAGTAACATAATAGTACTTCACATGTAATATAAGAAACTAACAACTGTACTCTTTCATTCTCACTCTTCCTTGGGGCTATTTTTGTCCTGTGAATTACTTCTACATATATCATAAACTCCATAATACACTATTATTATTTTTCTCTAAACAGTCAATTATCTTTGTGTGTATGGTACTGGGGATGGAATGGGCCTTCAAACTGCTAGGCAAGTGCTCTACCACTGAGCTACCTCCCACCCTCAATTATCTTTCAATGAATTTTACAATGGTAGAAAAATGTCTTTTATAATTTCCCATTTTTGATCATTTCTGTGGAAGGGCTATTCTTTATGTGGATACAATATCAATTTCTCTTTGCCTAATGAACTTTAATATTTTTTTGTAAGGTAGATCTTCCAGAGATGATTTTCTTGGCTTTTATTTCAGAAAATGTCTTTATCTCACCTTGGCTTTTAAAAGACATTTTCAGCAAATATCAGTCCTGGGTTGTCAGGTTTAATTTTTCCCCTTCAGTACTTTGAAGACATTGTTCCATATCCTGTGGCTTGCATACTTTCTGATAAGAAGTCTGTTGTTATCTTTACCTTTGTATTCCTGTATTTCCCACCCCCCCAGGCTGCCTTTAAGATTTTTGTCTTTATCAGTAGTTTTCAGCAATGCATTTATGATGTGCTTTGGACTGATTATACTTATTTTGCTTGGAGTTGGTTGATGTTCTTGGTCCATGGATTTATATTTGTTAAAATTTGGAATTAGTAGCTGGGCACAGTGGTGCACACCTGTAATCCCTGCAGCTTGGGAAGCTGAGGCAGGAGGATCGGATGTTCAAAGCCAGCCTCAGCAAAGATCAAAGATCTCTTAGCAAGATCCTAGTCAACTTAGTGAGACCCTGTCTCCAAATAAAAAATAAACAATAAGAAGAGTTGAGTATGTGGTTCTATGGTTAAGTGCCTCTGGGTTCAAATTTCTGGTTACCCACCCCCTCAAAAAAAGTCCTACAAATAGTTTTCCTGTGCTTCTTCTCCTACTCTGGGACTCCACTTATATCCATGATATAATACATGATACCATCTTTCGTGTTGTGATACTCTGCTCATTTTTTAAAATATTTTTTCTGTTTTTTATCTTGGGTCATTTCTATAGCTGTACCTTCAAATTATCTTTTCTGCAGCATCTAATATGCTGTTACTCATATCCAGAGTGTCTTTTATTTCAGATATTATATTTCTAATCTCTAGAAATCCTGTATGGATTTTTTTCTTTCCATTTCTTTTTGCATCCTATTCATGTTTTCATTTACCTTCCCGAGTATGTGTTTAGAACATATTTATAGTGGCCCTCCTACTTCCATCATCTCTGTCATTTCTAGGTCTGTTTCTACAGAATAAATGTTCTCCTGGTTATGGGTCATATTTTCCTGTTTCTTTGCATACCACAGTAGTTTTTGGTCTGATTACCAAACAATACGAATTTTACATAAGTAGGTGCTACATTTGTTGTATTCCTTTAAAGAGTACGGAATTTTTTTGAAACATTTAAATTATATGAAATTAGTTGATCCTTTCAAGCTTGCTTTTAACTTTGTTAGGATATGATCAGAGGAGCCTTTTTCTAGGTCTAAGTTATCTTCACTATTAAGGTGATATCTTTCTGAGGATTATGTCAAATGCCTATATAATAAAAGATTTTTTCCACTTTAGCTGGTGGGAACATAAGCTATTCTTAACTTTGTATAACAATCAGGAATTGTTTGAAAGAGTACTTTTCTGATGGTTCTTTCTTTCTTAAGCTATGATTCAGTAGGCTCCTCTCATACATATGCAGATCAGTACTCAGTTGAAAAGTTCAGAAGAATGTTCTGCAGATCTCTAGAGTACTCTATTCCTCTGTGTTGTTGGCTCCTATCTTACAAAGTTAACTGCCTTAACCTCCTGAAATTCTGATCTCTATCTATTCAATACATTAACATCTCTGGGCTCTGTTTAGGTTTTACCTTCCTATGCTATAGTTTGGAAAATGCTTCCAGATATGAAGTTGGGATCATTATATAGCTCATCTTGTTTTTCTTCTATCAGGGATGTGTTAGCTTCCCTTGCTGTAACAACATACTTGAGACAACTTAAAAAGAAGAAAAGTGTATTTTGGTTTACAGGTTCAAAGGTTTCAGTCCAAGCTCAGTAGGTCCTGTTGCTTTGGGAGTACATTGGTGGAGGCACCTACTCACCTCATGACAGTCAGGAAGCGAAAAGGTGTATATGGTGGGGGGACTGGCATCCCATAATCTCCTTGACAGTATACTCCACAGGGACCTAAGATCTCCCACTAGGCCCCACTTCTTAAAACTTTCACTGCTTCCAATACCTCCAAAATGAAGACCAAACCTTGAATACCTTGGGTGCATTTCAGATCTAAACAATAGCTTGGGCTAAGAGTGCTGTCCATGTCTGCCAAGGCATCATTTCATATATAGGGCCCAGTTTTAACATGCAACACAAATTTGGTCCCTATGACTCTATTATAGCAGAAACATAGGCTCATTAACCTTTTCATTGCTGTAAAATAATAATTTGATATATTTGCAGTGGCATATTTATAAGTCATGTGGAAAAGAAAAAACCTGCAATAATCAAAATACAAAACAGGTCTTTATACTATTTAGAGAACTGAAAAACTCAAATACACAAACATGCACACATATACATGGTCTTTGAGCATTTTGTTATTTTGAAACAACTTTTGTGGGGCTCCCTCAATAGCTTTAATATATAAATTAAAGACTGAAGGGAGAATATTAGAAAAAATAAGAGAAGGAAATTAAAGATAAAAGTTGCTTAACTATGTAAGCAGTCAAAAATTTTTCTTTATCACTGTCACATTGCATTTTATAACTCTTATCTAATAAACACCAAGCCATAGCACCAAACTGGATCTTTTTTGTAGGTCACATAGTATCTTAGTCCATTCCTGCTGCTGTAACAAAATGCCTTGGATTAGGTAATTTCTAAAAAAAAAAAAAAAAAAAAAAAAAAACAGAAATCTATTTCTCACAATTCTGGAGAATGGAATGTCCAAGAGAAGGAGCCAGAGGATATATGTCTGGTGAGGTCTTGTGTCTTCTTGCATGTTTTCATATGGCAGAAGGGGCAAAAGAGATAAATATTCCCCTCACCCTCACATCTTTTTTTTAAAATAAGGTCATTAATCCCATCCATGAGGGTTCTACCCTCAAAATCTAATCACCTCCCAAAACTCTTATCCCTTAATATTATTGTATTGGCAATTAAATTTCAACATACGAATTTTGATGAGACATTCAGATCATGATACATAGCTAGAAAATTTTCCAGACTTCATTGGAGTTAGGCAAATGATGTGACTCAATTTTTATGTCAAAAATAAACAGAAGAGGTAAGTATCACCACTAAGCCCGGCCCATAAAAACCTCCTGTTCTCCAATGCACTATGCTTTTCCATTTATTTGGACACCCATAAAAGGCACATGTTGAAGATGGCATGAGAAGGAAAGAGCTGAATTGCCACTTGTGCTGAGGCTGCCTAGTTACCAGAAATTGCTGTTTTGAAAGTGATCAAGAAAAGAAAACCATAAACCATTATTACAATGACTGATTTGTCATTGGAATTTGTCTGGTACTTGAGCTGATACTGTTTTAGTACTCAGTCCTTCCCTCCTGCAACTCCTAGTTCTTTCCCAGCCATGGTCACAAATGAGATATATTTCAAAATTGAAAGGGTTTATAGCTGTTATTTACATTTCACTATGAGACAGATGTTGAGGACATTTAATATAATAAGGCAGTGCAGGGCAAGTTATAGATGTGGGCTTGAGAGTCAATCAGACCATGGTTTGAATCCCTGATCAGCCAACCATCTACTAACTGCATCAAGATACAGTTTTCATATTTTATAATCAGAATATTAATTCTTACCTTCAAGGTTGTTATAAGGCTTATATAAGACACCATATGGAGTGCTTTGCTGGGTGCCTGACACAGTAAGAATGAATAGCAGCAAATAATGTTATTTCATCTCCTGTATGTTTTGTTGATGCAATCTACTTGACAGTTTAAGAAGTGTTCTATTACACCGCAGATGCTCTATCCCTGGAGAATAGTTGTAGTTTTAAATTTTTTATTAATCCTTTTTTCCTGAAGCTATTATGAGAATATTTACTACACAAAATTACAGTAGCTAATTTCACATGAATCATTAACAATAAGGAAATAAAATCCTTCTTTCCCTACAAATTCCTAGGTACCATTAAGATTAAAATAAAGAGGAAAGTTCAGATGTATCTGTAGCCTTATGGTTTGCGATCTGACTTGTGGTTCAATGCAGAGGATTACTAAAGTTCCCAATGGCCACTTAATCTTGTCAGAGAATAGACAATCAGACTGAGGAAAATTTTTCTGTCCCTTTTCTTACAAATTGTTTGTCAAATGGCCAGGTTATAAGATTAAAGACCAAAGGACTGTTTGAAAACTCCAAATTATAATCAAGCTTCTCCAATTGAGCTGTAAACATAGCTGGGTTGAAGTCTCTATTTCTACATTTTTTTTTAAAGAATGTAGAAATACCAAGCATATCATTTTGTTCCTAATAAACACAAAGTGATAGTTGCCCTTTAATATCAGATCCCTTACTCTGTGACCTGAAAAGGGATCTAATTCTAGGTTAATAAACCAGGATTATTATTTAAATTACTTCCCTATTTGGCTACTAAACCATGAAAAACAACTTAAAAAAATTATAGCTGTCTCCTTAGCACACACATGCATGCGTATATGTTTTCAAATGTTGCTATAAAGTCTTCATCTAGCTATTACTTGGTACTTGCAAATGAAAAAACAACTTAGTTACACAAATTAAAGAAACAAATTGCACCAGAAAGAAAATGCTGATTTGAAAAAGATATACTCTAAAGAGGAGGGTAAGTTTAGGATTTTTTAAGGAGAGGGGGCAGGGGGAGAAGTAAGGGAGAAAGAACATGAGTGAATAATAAAGAAATAACATCTTGGGCTGGGGTTGTGACTTAGTGGTAGAGCCCTTGCCTCATACATGTGAGGCCCTGGGTTCGATCCTCAGCATCAAATATAAATAAACAAATAAAATAAAGATATTGTGTTCATCTACAACTAAAAAATATTAAAAGAAAAAAAATCACATCTTTGAAAATCTTTGACAGAGGAAATAAGGGCATGCTAAAGTATATATTCTTGATCTGAAAACAAATTCTGGATAACTCCTATATAGACTAAAATACTAGAGTAATTGACTAATGACAATTAAAAAATCATGAAATTTGGATTCACTTGTTGGACACAATAATTAGCATGGCTGAATAAAAGCCTACTATGATTTATCGAGATATACCAAATAATTGGAGGAATAATTCAAATAAATCAGTAAACAGGAGATTTTAAATGTAATAGTTACATTTCATTAGTCTAGGTATCTATATTTAATTATTATTTAATCACTTATATGTGTTTATAATTTTATAAGAAAGCTCAGACAGATGAGTACAAGATTTAACTCAGGAATCCATGGTGAATCCAACCAACTTTAGAGAAGGTACTGTTTCATGGCATATAAAAATGATTTTTTTTATGTTTTATCTTTTCAGACATTATAATGACAAAACAGTTCTATTGACTGACTTCAACTGTTTTAACTTCTTCTTTCGCTTTAGAGCAATCCTTTTGCTTTGAACTTTTGTTTGTTTGTTTGTTTTAGAGAGGATGAAATCTAAATGTTCAAAAATATAAGACTATGATTTAATTTTTAAAAAGACAAAGCTGAAAGTTATCAGAAGTAGTGAGGCTCCAGTTTACAAGTATTTACTGTATTAGAGGAATAAAAACTTCAGGAAACCAGAAACACATTTTTTTTTATTTTTTAAAATATTTATTTCTTAGTTGTACACAATACCTTTATTTTGTTTATTTATTTTTATGTGGTGCTGAGGATCGAACTCAGGGCCTCGTACATGCTAGGCGAGTGCTCTACCGCTGATCCACAACCCCAGCCCCAACACATTATTTTATATTCCTGAGGAGTGTTGCTTTTTTTTTTCATTGATATTTATCTAGTCTTCATGCACCAAATGCTAATTTTTAAGAGGCCATAAAGTAAAGGAAATAACTAGATTTTTATGTAATCTACACTTTGCAACATTAATCATGAAAGAACAAGTTCCATGTCAAAACTTGCATATTAATAGAAGGAATTTCTTAAAATAACTATTTAAGGAACTAAATCACAGGTTAATGAAACTGGAGATGCTATTTTAATGTGAGATTATATATTTGATCAATTAACTACATGAATAAATACCTCCCAAGTGTAAGATTTCCAAGTTGAAAATCAAGTACAAAAGCTCATGTGGCAATCAAACCCACAAGTAAAAACTGCAAAGTATGTGGGAATAGTTGAGACTTGCTTAAGGAGCAAAAACTGAATGCAGTATTCCCACTTGAGACTAAATACAAAGTCATATTACAGACAAACAGATTAAGTATTATAGAGGAAGAATATAGTTGATAGTGAAAATGAGAACTTTGTCATCTAAGATGGACTAAATGCAGAGAATTACTAAAGTTCCCAATGGCCCATTTAATCTTGTCAGAGAATAGAGAAGACAATAGTATGAAACTGATAGCTAAAAATCCTCAACTATTTCCACATTTTAGTAGACTTGCACAGGTTACAGAACTGTATTAAAATTGTATTTCTAAAGTGTTTATCACACGACTAAACTGAGATATGAACTCTAATTGCTGAGCTACTAAGTATTTAAGTTGATCACTAGAAAAAAATTTTTATAAACATCTAAGAACTTTATCTCAGGATGGTAAGTTATAGAATAATGTAATGTAAATAGTGCCTTTATATTTGAAGGGGATGATGTGGCAGTCTCCTCAATCTCCTCATGAGAAAATTGAAGGATGTCAAGAAAGAACCTCTGTTCTCCATGGCATACTTAGAAGAAGTATTAGTCAGGGTTCTCCAGAGAAACAGAGCCACTTGGATATACATATAAATGTATGTATATGTGTGTGTGTGTATATACACACACACACATATACATACATTCAGAAAGAGATTTATTATAAGGAATTGACTTACAAGATTATGGAGGCTGGCAAGTCTCAAGATCTGCAAAGCGAGATGGGAAGCTGGAGATGCAGAGTGTTGACGGTATACTTCCAGGTTGACTTTGAAGCCTTGGAACCTGGAAAGCTGATGGTGTAATTCCAGTACAGAGGCTGGCAGACTGGTGATCCAGGCAGAGCTGATGTTTCACTCTGAAGACAGTCAAGCAAATGGAATTCTCTTACTAGGGGAAAGGTTGGCCTTTTTGCTCCATCTGGGCCTTCAACTGGTTGGGTGAGGTCCATCCACATTAAGGAGGCAAACTGCTCTACTCAATTCAGCAACATAAATGTTAATCTCATCCAAAACACCCTCACAGAAATTCCAAAAGTAATGTTTGACCAAGTATATGGCCCAGTTGGGTTGATACACAAAACTAATTATTAAAACTATGATGCCTGAAATCAATGGTCCCACTTTCTCCCCTCGGGTATCCTCTGTATTGAAACAGGAGCATGGTAGGGACATTTCAACATGGGCTAAGGTGTTTAACTGCCTATATCTGAAAGCTGTTTCCATATCTTAGTGCTTAGATGACCGTGGGCAAGTGGTTACTACATGCTTTCTGATTTCTTCTTTTAGTCTTCAGATTTTATGGTTTTATTTAAGCATAAGCTAATATTCATTTTCCTCCCTGTGCAGTCTTCCTTTGGGATTGGTGACTTCAACGGTCAGCTGGGTTGCTCTTTCCACCATGGCTCTCTGGTTCTTGAAGGAAACATCGTGAGCAATCTCAGTACAAGTAAGATTCGCTGCACATCAGCAGCACTTCTACCTCTTTGCTGCTGTGAATCAGGAACTTATGGAAGCCACTGGACAGACATGTGTTTTGCTTTCTTGCTTCCATAACCAACACTGGGCATCAAGATCTCGTCTCTGTCTTTTCCCAACTCTGTGGTCAATACTTCTGGGTTTCCACCAGTTATGCTGACTTTTGGCATGGTGCAAGATAAATTTCTTGGTCTTCTTGTTGATGATCTTGGGCTTCATGAGAGGTCTGAGGGCAGCCATAATGCCAAGAGGTGATGGGATCAGACAGACACCATAGAACTGCAGATGGCCAATAGTTAAAACTCATCAAGCAAGAGATACCTCCACTAATTCTTGGTTAATAAGATATGGATAATAACAGTTCCTGCTTCATAATACTATAAATATTGTGAAGAGGAAATGAGACATTACATGTAAAGCACTATTAGTACACGGCATAGACTGCCCAATAATACATTATATTACACAAAGTTCACTGAAATAAATTTTTTTAAAAAAAATCATCACTTCATGTGTTCTTCTTTTACACTTGACTTTTAAGTTTCATAAGAAGCTCATCATTTTTCATTTTATTCAACAGTTTTTTTCTGCCAAATATACAATAGCACATATAATAAAATTCTCCCAAAACATTTTGACAGACACATTCATAATACAAATATAATATAGACGTAAATAAGCATTTTTGTATGATTATTAGTCTATAATGAAAAGAATACAGAGAAAATAAGAAGAATAAAATGAGTATCTTATTTGCTCAAACAATTTTCAGCCTAATTGAGGAAACAAATGAATATATAGGATTTGAAAAACAATTATTAGAGAATGGTTGTGTGATAGTACAATGTGAACAAGAATCCCCTATATGGAAACCAGGCATCCCAGCCTTCCCTTCTCCTCTCCATCTAAGAAGAGCTACGTATTTGCAAATCTAGATTTGGAGTTTTGCTCATGCAAAGTTGAGAGAATGTGTAAAGCAATCTGAAAGTTAATGAAACAAATCAAAATCAACCACCTAACCAAGCCAAAAAAAAGAAAAAGAAAAAAGAAAAGAAAGAAGAAAAAACAATAGATAACTTGGCAGGTCAACATAAAGAGGAAGGAGAGGAAGAAAGGAAGGAAGCAGGAGAGGAAAAACAAAATTCTTTGAGCTGAGGAGGGTCCAGAGTGAGTGGGTGGTGGTGGAACAGGTTTCATGGGAACTGTGAGGGAGCATAGGGATGTTAACGGAGGCAGCTGGCCTGTTCCTTTACACTCACGCCATCTTTTCCTGCTTTATCCTTCTCACTTAGATTCTGCTGAAGCCTGGATTCATGTTTTCATGCCCTGTTCTGCTTGCATTTGTCCCCCATTTCTTTGAATTGACTTTCAGCTGAATCCCTGAATCCTGGCTCTGCACAGTCACTGATCTGTGTTACTAAGTGAACCATCTCTGGTATGATACTGGAGATGATTTCCTCATGCGACCCCTCTTAGGCCAGCAGCCTGGTCTGGGAACTGAGTACCCAGGCCTCACCTTCCATGCCCTGGCCTGGATACATCGTGTGTCAGAGAATAAGAACAAAGCTTAATTGATGTTCATTACTTATAAAAGTTGTTCAGTTATGTTAACTTACATTTTTTTTGTTGATTATGCCTTATGATTATGGTTGTTTTCTTATATATTACAGTTCAACAAAGAACATTTAGGATGATTCAAGGGGAAAGGAGTTGGCGAACAAAAGATTATAAAACTCAAGTAATAAATCACACTAATAAAAGGGACTGCTCTGAATAAGAGCTGGTGAGTAACAAGAGAAAGGCCTTTAAAGAAGAAAATCAGAAAGCCCCAGTAGCCACAAAGGTAAAAAAGGCAAAATGTAACTAGGACCTGTCAACAGTGACTGAAATTTTATAATAGGTAATAGCAGGACAATGACATAACTGTCAAATGGGATGGTAGAGAGCAGTAAGTTTGGTAAAGACTAAAACTGATAGAGCAAAGTTCACACTTTTCACATCAGTCTGACTCAATCACGGTGACATCTTGCAGAATTAGGACTACATCTGACAATAAAAAATTTAAAAAAGACAAGCATATTTATTTGAATATCTTTCTAGTGTTTCTTCAGTCAAGGGAAGATGAAATCAAAGTAACTGCTTCAATGCAATGCATCTAAAGAGACATCCAAAATAATTCCTGATTTATGGAGACCTACAGGGGGTCTTAAAAAAAATTATGAGCCAGGCATGGAGGTACACCTCTGTAATTCCAGTGACTCAGGAGATGGAGGCAGAAGGATTGCAAGTTACAGACAAGCCTCAGGAATTCAACAAGACCTTTTCTCAAAAAAAAAAAATTAAAAATATTTTTTGTTAATGGACCTTTATTTTATTTATTTATATGCAGCGCTGAGAATCAAATCCAGTGCCTCATGAATGCTAGGTAAGCACTGTACCATTGTACACCCCCATCCCTCAAAATAAAAATTTAAAAAAATCTGGGGATGTTTTCCAGTGGAAGAGTATCCCTGGGTTCAATCCCCAGTGCCAAAAAATAAAAATAAAAAAATAATGATGGTTTCTAAAATTCCCACAAAGGGAAGAAAGTAAAACAAACTAACTAGTTGGCCCTTTGTAGGTTATATCATTTAAAGATCCTTCTGGGCCTCTTAGTTGAACACAGCTTGTTAGTATAAGGGAAATGACCGTGGGTCATCACCTACTGTGTTACTGCATGTTTATTTTTTATTCAGTTTCCAGAAGCAAACTTTTGCTTAGGCCTAATGATGTCTTTTACAAAGTTCAGTAATCTAGGTCAAGGGGAGGATGGATTTCACAAGCTACGAGAAATTAAAGGTTCTGCCAAATCAGGACCAACTTTTATGAAACAGTGATATTGATCCTGTGGCTGTGTGTTAAGATAAAATCCTTAAGAATTTGAATCTTTCTCTTGGGTTCCAGCAGTCTCTGACAGTAGTACTTTTATAGTGGAGAATCAACTGTATTTTACAATTTGTGAATTCATTAAAGGACATCTATTTAAAAGATTTTCAAAATGACATTTATTACATGCCCCTATGTGCAGGGCTCTATGTTGGGTACATTTGCTAAGGGATAAGGATTTTTAAAATACCATTCTTTTTACAGTGTAAACAGGAAAGATTTTGAGTGGGTAGATTACTCAGAAAGCAGAATGGAGGAAAGTGTTTGGGGATGGAGACTTTTTATGGAAGTACCAAGTGAGGGAAATGACATTTCTTGGCTCTGTTCCCAGTATTGTATGCTGGACACTATCTGCATGCACAGCAATCATCCTCATTCACACCCTACAGAACCATTTTATAATCAACTGGTAGTGCATTTGAGTTTACGCGTGACAATGTTTGGGAAATTAAAATTCCGAAGGGCTTTATTACCTTTGATATACTGGCTGAAGACAAACATAAAGCCCATGAGCAACACTGAAAAGCCTCACTATTTTCCCTCTTGTCATCTGTACAAGATGAATATGCTTTGCCAAAAGCTCAGCAGAAACCTCTCCTTGTTCTGTTTTGAAGACTAACATAGCTACTCTAAGTTATCAAATGTGTCCTGAAATATTTGTCAGTGAGTCATGAAACGGCCTTCTGAAACTGAAGCTAATTTTCCATGTCCCTGAACCTCAATCTTATTAAGTTAAGCTACAGAAGAAATGGGGAAAACAAATTAAATCCATTTGTGGTCATTCTACATACCTCTACATAATCCCAGAGATGTTTATGAGGCTCAGAGGTTTCAGGGAACGTGGTATGAAAATCTTTGCAAACTCTTGTTTACAGTGAGATTCTCAAGAGTTTGGAACTGCAGTAACTGAGGAAAACAGGAAAAGGAAGCTTTTGCTGACAATTAACCTCTTTTGTAAATTTCAATGGCCCAGTATCATAAGAAATGATTCCTATCATCTGGTGAAAGAATTCTGAGGATGGTTTTAGTTAAAACTTAATGTATTCTCTAAAATTGCTAATATTACCCCGACTGTAGTAACTAGTAGAGACCTGTCAGAGTACAGGTATAAAGAAAATTAGAATGTAAGAGAGAACTCACAAGTTTACCATATTAAAAATATTAAAATCTGGGTACAATGTTGCATGCCTGTAATCCCAGCAGCTAAGAAGGCTGAGGCAAGCAGATTGTAAATTTGAGGCCAGCCTCAGCAATTTAGCAAAGCCCTAAGCAAAATAAAAAATAAAAAGAGATGAGAATATGGCTCAGAGCTGGGAATTGCCTCTGGGGTCAATTCCCATTACAAAACAAAAAACAGACAAACAAAACAAAAAAACTCTACTGAAAATTATATTTAAAAAATAAAACTTATATCAGTGGGGGATAAACATATACACTTTACAACAGGGGAGAATAGTGCCTGTGGCTAAAGTAAAAATAGAGATAACCTCCCCAAATCCAGAAGACTGGAAAGACAATTCAAGAGCACCGCTGATCCTGCTTCTGTCCTCCAGACCCTCTCTTCGGGCTCCCTGCCTCATCCCCTAACTCTGGCATAAATTAAAAGCTGATAGACTCTCATCCAAGGAAGGAGTTAAAACATGTAAGTCTGATTTAGGAAGATTTTCAATTTCTAAATTGATAACCAGCTAAGTAATTGTCTAATTAATTGGCTTTACAGGTACATATTTGTCATTCTTAATAAGTTAGAAGATACCATACATCAGATCATCTGATTCAGTTAGAATGTACCATGAATCAGACCAACATTCTGAAACGTTGCCGACTAGCATCTCCCTTTCTTCTTAGCTCTCCTTCTCAAACTGGTGCAAGAAAAGGCTGTCAGAGAGAGGCTACATAGTCTCGATCTCTCCATCATGGTGGCTGTCACTTTCAGAAGAGTGGAGCATTCTTTTCCGACTGCCACAACCAAGTACCATATTCCTTATATGGACTTGGGCAGAGTGTTCTTCAAAGATCTGAGTCTGTGGTATTGTGCCAACTCAGCATTGGCTGTTCTCAAGGGAAAAATTTGTGAAACTTCACGAACCTGAGTTAGGATTAGTATCCTCAGCAGCCAAGTCATAGTTCTTGGTTGAATGCCTATATTTAATATCCAAGGAAGCTTATATCAGGATGAAGGACACTGTATTGACATGAATTTGTATTGTCAGAAAGGGTTTTCCCCTTCCAACTCTGCCTATCCATTCAGATTGTTTTTCCTTAAAAAGAAAGTGACTATGAGTGATGATTTGAAATTCAGAAGGGAAAGTTTCTGGTATAAGGTTAAAAAATCCACACTCAGCAGCAAAAAGAAATAACACATTTAAACTGATGATGAATGAAAATGAAATAAAAAGTCATATGATATTAAAAAAGCAATGAGAAAATTACAGAAGATAGCAAATACAAAAAAAATTCTATAAATTTATGTATAGCTATAATCCAGTTTCTTCTTATTTTTGTCTTTTAAAGTATTAACCAAATTTGAAATATTTCTAATGGTGGTTTATTTAGTATTTTTACTGGCAACTTAAGTTCTTGGCCAAACTTCCTAGAGCTATTTATGGACATTTTCCCTCGCTTGTCTATAAAAATACATCACTGAGTATTTTTAACAGCAAAGTCTGCCTGAGACAGTCTACTTTCTTGACCTGTCAGATACTTGTGGCTATTTCTAAGTAACCTCATTTGTAAACCCTTATGGAATTTTCTTTCCAATTGGTGTCATTTTTACTGAAGAAGAAGAAGAAGAAGAAGAAGAAGAAGAAGAAGAAGAAGAAGAAGAAGAAGAAGAAGAAGTAGTAGTAGTAGTAAAGGAGTGCCCTATTCAATAAAAACAGATTACAAATGGTTAAAACTTCACTTTACAAAATTCTACATCATATGTCACTGCAGTCATTTTGGTTACTTCCAAAATAATTTTTAGATTTACATGATCCTGATGGAAGGACCAGCCATCTCTGAGAAAACTGAAACTGCTGACATATTCTTTTTCTTTAAGCTTCATCAGAAAGGAGAGAACAGAAAAAAGAATTACATGTATGTTTTAGTCATATTTTTTGTCACTGTGACCAAAGACCTGACAAGAACAATCAGAGAAGGAAAGTTTATTTTGGCTCACAGTTTCAGAGTTTCAGTCCAAGGTCTACTGACCCTTTAGCTCTGACCCTTAGACCCCACGTGAGGCAGAATATCATGGTGGAGGAGCCTGGCAGAACAAAGCAGCTCAGGACATGGCAATAGGAAGCAGAGAGAGAGAGAGAGAAAATATTTGTGGTATCTATTTTGTTTACTCACCAGGGACAAAATAGATTCCCCAAAGGCATGCTTTTAGTAACCTACCTCCTCCAACCATACCCCACCTGCCTACAGTTATCACCCAATTAATCCATATCAGTGGATTAAGCCACTATCATAACCTAATCATTTCATCTCTGAACATTTGTCTTACACATGAGCTTTTGGAGGCTACCTCACATTCTCTCTCTCTCTATATATATATATTTTTTGAAAGATTATCAAATATTATAACAACTGGTAATGCATTTGAATTTATGTGTGATAATGTTTACATTCACAACATAATCAGAAATGACAAATGCTTCATTTCTTGTATGGATCAATTCTTGTTGCTCAATTGCTAATGGCAGCTTGATAAACCATATAGAAAAGATTTCAGAGAAATAACAGTAAGAAGTATACTGTTATTTCAAGTTTTCCAGAATTTTTAAAAATGTTAATGAATATAAAGGAATTATTGCTCAGCTGGAGGAAATAGTCTAGTTGGCAAGGAAAACAGAGATGCTTATCTCTATCCACTAAATAGCATTCTTTTCAATAAACTCATTTTCAAAAATGGATGGTTTCTCAGATATTCAGAAGACCTGTATATTACTGACTGGTAGCATAGTGGCAATTAATTAAATAATACAAGTCCTCATTCCCATAGTTCACCAGTTGAGCTATGAGAGTGAAACAAAACTGGATTATGAGAAAAGAGAAGAGTGGCAAGATATGGGCAGGAGACACTAGAAGGCTTCCTTCAAAGTAAAATTCTTTTGAGAGATTTTGGCTCTATAGTTACCAGTGTCTTATCTAGGTCACTGGCGAAAATATCAAACAGAACCAGGCCTTGGTTTGACACCTGTTAAACATTATTTATGCCTTAAGACTGACATCAAGCCATTTGTAACCATTCTATTTATAAGTTTTCTGAGCACCCTTCTGAGTTTCCAGATAGAAAGCATAGTGTTCCCAGCCCTTAGCTGATAAATTTACCTGATAATATAGTTCTCTGAATATTCAGAGGAATATCCTCTTGATGATTTTAGGTATTTTTATCTATAATTTTGTATAGTAAAAATTGTATTAGATAAACCTTGAAGAGGCTTGTAGTTTAGCCTTTTTAGTGTAATATTTTAGCTGGCCCAAGTTAATTGATAATTTTGCATAAATTACTTATTCTCTCTGGATCTCAGAAAATGAAGGTTGGCCCAGATTAGTATTTCTCAATCTACAAACCCCAAACTCCAGAAAATTTGATGCCAAGGGTCCAACAAATGCAAATTTAACCCAGAAACCCAGAATTGCCGATTACCATCATATGTGAAAAGTTGTGGAGCTATGATGTTCAAGGACCCAGTACTTAAAAAGGATGGGTGACACAAGCTTCTTTCTATCTCTCTGTTATCCTGTGACCTTCAGACCTTTCTTATATTTTTATCAAGGGTAAGAATTTTGGCAAGAGAAAGAATAACCACTTCCATTTTATAGTAAAATAACTTTAAAGCACAGAAAAGTCAAATCAATTGACTTTCCCCATATAAAATGATTATTTCATAATCTGATAGGAATTGAATGCTATCTTTTGACAAGTTTTTTTTTTCAGGTTACTACTGTATATGCTGTTTACTATAGTTTGAGCTTTATCTTGATAAGAGAATGAATATGTTATTATTTTACTTAAATTTTTGTTCTTTGGTTCATAAATTCCAGTGAGAAAAAGGAGAAGAGTGTACAGTAAGTTATTTTTGTAAAAGATGCAATTATTTGACTTTTCCCAGAATTACATGGTAGAGTTTCACTGTCAGCTCACATGAGCTGTGGAATCTTGGCTCTCTTCTCTCTTCAGAGCTACATGATGCCAGATACTCTCTTAATAGTGCCAGGAGATATTTCATCTATGATGTCAAAACTTGCAAGAAATTTGAGCTAAGAATGCACATTACATACTTAGTAGGACACCAAAGAAAGACATTCAGGTCATACAGACAAATTGTATTTGGAATTGACGTCTTTGGGAGATCAAACTCTCGTTATTTCAAAAACTTTAACCATGGAAAATCTTCACAGGAAGATGATATGTAAGCAGCTATATTTAAATTTGTATCAGGTGTTCTAATTGATGAGTGCCAGGGAACTGTGGCCTTTCTTAATTGTATGTAGAAATAAATATACATATATATTATGTGTGTATGTATGCATGTATATTTCCCATGTTGTGAAAGTTTTTTAAAAATCTAACCAGAAAATAAGATGTTTCCATCTTAAAAGTGGAGTAATTCCCTCCTTGGAGAAGAGTTAGACCATGAGTTTACCGCAGGACCTCAGGTGATGAGCTCCTGCATTGAGCCTTACTATTGACTAATTTATTTTGTATATATGTACTGCTACTTTTCCAATACATACTAGTATGGCTAATGTAATACTAATTCATTCAAAGGTGTTACCGAAGTTACACGCACAGTTTAATGTATTGCTGTTAAGATTTCAAGAATTATCACACAGGAGTCTGTGAAATTTTGCTTGTAAAGGACCCACTTTGAAAAGGCTGGGAACCACCGTCCTAACACATTTCATTGGCGTGACAGGCTGGTGAAGAGCTATTTTGGGTCAAGGGGCTCTCACTGCAGCTGCCTGTTTGTTAGGATAAAGGGCAAAGTGTGCCTTGAGAAGAAGCAACCTTAACTAACATTTGCCAGGCCACAGAGTTAATTTTACTTGTCAGCATAGTACTTGGTGTGAGAAATGATTTCATTACCAAATCCCAAGTGTCACCTTATTTCTCCATTATTTGACTGAAATAATAAAAACAAAACAGATTCTAAATATTCTGTCAAGCTCACACTCTCAGTAATTATACCTCTAAATTACTGGTATTTCAAAGCTTGGAAAGCACAGAACAGATATGTACTGTAGGAAGGGCAAATGAAAACTATTAGCTGGAAGAAATATTAAACAGCCTGAAGTATAGGAAGTTATGCTTAAGTGAAATTAATTATGGCAAGTGAGAGGGCTACCGCCCTCTAGCGGTACCCTGTCTCCCACTCAGGTGCTTTAGACATTGCCCTGGGAAGTTTCCTACCACTTAAAAAAGTTGTTTTGTCATCTATTGCCAGTAGTTTCATCTTCATGTCATAAAAGGTTTTCATTTCCCTTAGTAAAAGGTACATACTTTAGCTGTATTTTTATATGCAGAAGTACCTTGAATTAAAATGTTTGTTTATCTCCATAAACCCATTGTAAATTAAAACATCTAAGTCAAAATGTATTTACTATCTATACTTCTCCTACTGAACATTATAACTCACCAACACAGTGCATTGTAGAGTACCCGTTGTTGATCTTTGCAATAGTGTGGCTGACTGGGAGCCATGACTCACTCAGCTGCCCAGCATTGTGAGTGGGTATCACTATCACTGGGCGGGGCGGCAGAAATTTAAAAATTTGGAGTACAGTTTACGCTGAATGCACATTACTTTCACGCCACCATAAAAACAGAACGTCCAACTATCAAAAGTCAGGACAGTCTTTTTTCTGGGTTCAGTTTGCTGCTCTCATAGGTTTTTATACTTAACAAAATATAAAAGATAGTGAGATAGTTCTTCTGAACGAGATTTTAATGTCGGTGATGATACATACAAACATGAAATTTATGTTAATTTTTTTTTTGCTATAAGACTATAGAATAGGTGTATGTATTTTATTTACTAAAGCAATAATTCTTTGTACTTACATGGTCATTGAGATGAGATGATTTTCAGTATTTAGCAAATATTTTGAAAGATAATTATAATGCTAGAGGTGTTACAATGTAGAATGTATAGATGAGTAATGGGGGAGACTAGAGATGATCTTCCTGTCTGAGCTGTGTCCCTTATTTATATCTGCTCTTCAACTGCCATGTTTGTTCATTGTCTTATTTGTAAGATGAAAAGCTAGAAAGCCATCACCCTGCTTTCTAGTTCATTAAACGGCCTTACAGGACTAATTGTGCTGCTATTTTTACTGGTAAGTACATTGTCATATGCATGGGTGTTCAGAAAAAGCCTGGGTTTACAGGGCATTTATAACTCATGACTCCAAATTCCTTGCTTTCTAAAGCTCGAGTTTAAGAACAGAGATATAGGTTTTAGAGTTTTTCTATTATCACATTCAGTAATTTTTATCATACAAGTAAAAAATCATAATTCATACTGAATATGGCATTTGATTGCACACACATTCAGGACTGAATGATAGCTAATACTAAAATAAGTCACTCGTACAGATTTAAAAATATCCCTAAAGAGTTTTTAAATTTTGTCCATGTCTAGAATGAGTCTCTTAAATTTTTATAAGAGTAAATTTTTAAAATTTAAATGTTTTCAGAGCATGACTTGTACACATATTTGAAGACAAATTGATTTGGAAGATAACCTGACTTTGAATGTCATTGTAAAGTTACTGAGGAGTCTAATGGAATTTATAGGATAAATATAAACTGATTATGTACTATCACAAGGAAAAATAATGTACAAATATACCACTAACCTCATTAACATGCATATGATGTTCAGATCATGGCTGTACTGTGCCCTGGTCAGGCACAGAGAAGACACTGCTCTACTCTGGGGATCAGATTTACTGATACCAACAAGCCACAGAATGTTCAGAGACAATAATGGGATGTTTAGAGAGAATACTTAACTAACCAGGCCATTGCTTCTAAAGTACTAAAGATGTAGAGATACTTTCACTCTTTTCAAATGATATACAAGGAAGGGGGCTGAAACAGGTTGAACCTATAGTTTCAAAACTCCATCATTTGCTACAGAAAATGTCTCAAATTTGTTATATTCCTTATTTTCATATAATATGTTTTCTGCATTTCTGTCAGTCTTTACCTGGTGCTGGTGAGAATAAAAAATTTTAGCCATAGTAGTTTTTGTCTCACAATTCTTACAGCCTATTTTGACTATACCATATCGTTTAGTGCTTGATTTTTTAAAAATAAGATTGAGTTATAAAATAATACTTATTTCATGACACCACTTATTTATTTATTTATTTATTTTTGGTGGTGCTGGGGATTGAACCCAGGGCCTTGGGCATGCTAGGCAAATACTCTACCAACTGAGCTATATTTCCAGCCCTAGACATTGCTCATTCTAGTCATATTTGGCACTGTTGGGGTAGACTGTTGCAGTAACGTCCCCTGTTTGTTCATTCCTCCTTGTATCCTTGTTCATGCCCTTGAACAGACCCTTCCACAGTGACTTTGGACTTGGACATTTGATACAATTTGGCCGAAGAAACAATAAGCAAATGTGATGCAGAAAGAGACTTGAAAAAGCACTAGGGCTTTCTCTTTCTTGCAGCTTGTGGGAAGCCTGAGACACTCATGTGAAAAGTTTAGGCTGCCCTGATGGAGACCAGGTGGCCCATTCATCCCCGCTTTCCCTGTTCGGGGTCAGCACTAATCAACAGTCAGCTTCAATTGCCAGATATTTGAATACAACTGTCCTAGATTCACTAAGTCCTGGCCACCCAGACTAGCAGATTGAAGCTGCATGCCTGATCTGAGGAAGACCAGCAGGAAAACTGGCCCGCTCACACAATTGCTAGCTAAAGAAATAACTGTCTTAAGTCATTAAGTTTAAGGGTGGTGTTTATTACAGGATATGCTAACTGATGTAACATTTATCAGCCAAATGTTAACCTGGATTTTGATCTGCTTCAACCTGACAACTTTCTAAAATCTTCAGAAATTTAGATAGTTCTAGGTACATAAATGACACTGCACAATTTGATTAAATTTTCCCTCTAAAAATTTTAGTATTATTTATTGGTACCATGAAGGTGAGATGACCTATCTTTAAACACAATGACATAATCTGCATTTTAAAATTTTAAGTAGGATATTTTTTCTTTAAAAAACTCATAATATGTATATTCTAGATTTTTTAAAAAATTGCTACAAAGAACAATAATTTTTTGATAATTGGCAAGATCTGAATGTGTACTATATATTAGATAACAGTCATTTATTAATGTAAACATTTCTGAACTTTATAATCACATCTGGTTATATATAATAACGATTTGGCAAAAACACTAGTACTAACTATCACTAAGAAGCAAACAGATATATAAAAAGCTAAGAATCTAATGAATCTTAGGTAAGAATGTAAAAGATGATTGTACTATTGTAACTTTTCAGTACATTTAGAACTTTTGTTCAAAATGAAAAGCAAGAAAAAAAGGTAAGAGCCACTAATCACCAAGTAATTTATACAATCCATTTATAAAAGATTTAGGTCAGTAGATCACTATTATTCAAAGTGAAAGGTCTATTGGACACCAAGAATGAGCTGCCAGTTCCTTCATCAACTCCACTGTCATCATGCATTATGCAAAGAGATTTATTCTTTAGTCCATGGTGGAGGGTTAGTGAGTTTTAGTGTGTTTGTACACAAATACAATAGTGTTAAGTTAATGCTGTAGATTGAGTGACCAGAAATGAACTTGGAACTCTTCAAGCTTACCAGATTTTCTAACATATGCAAAATTTACAAGTAGATTCTAAGGACACATGATTTCTCTAAAAATAGTATAGTGCTGACCTATATTCTACTCTAAGAGGATGTCTCACTACAGGGTGAAGTTACTTACTTTGCAACTAATTAGTCATAAAAGAGGACAGGGACTGCTGCAAGTTAGTTATTTGGGTAGGAGGCCCAGAATTTAAACTTGAACCATTCAGTGACCTCCTAAATGTTCAGAGCCCTTATCTCTACAGACTGAGCTATGGAATCCTCAGGAATTTAGCTCTGTGACCCCAGTTAAATTTTTTTGACATTCCTGACTTCTTTACTATTGTGTTTGTGTACAAAAAGGAAAACCACCATTCTGGAAAACCTCTGGAATGCTACAGACTAATTGGAGATGTTTACTTTTCAGGGAGTTTTTTTTAAAATAGAAACTTTACTATGTAATTACAGGCTATTAAAAACATTATTTTATAAAATACACAACAACTGAAATAAAGAAAAGAGTCTGAAATTAAACTTCAAATGCTTAGTCCCAAATTCTGTGAGATGGTGAATAATTATGCTAAATACTTTAGGCATCCATTTAGTATCTTTTTCAAAGAACAGACTTTGATAAGAAGTATAGTTTTAAAAAAAAGGTGAACTTTTTTGTATATATGATAAAAACTGGACTCAGTTAAAAATAGTGGGTTTTCCCCTAAATATTCTTAGACATAGCATTTAATTAAAGATAAAAACAGTAAGCTTTACTGCAGTTGACACATTTGCATAAATACAGACATAAATACAGAGCCTGATGATAAACAATGATAGAATTATTAGTGAAATAAAGAATTAGTAAATAAAGAAAGAAAATTCTGGTTAAAAAGAACTGTCTTTAAGATTATGTTATATATTAAATTGCTGATGGAAAATAGGGCTGCAGATAAGATAAAACCTTTCTCTTCATTTTCTATCTATGCAGTGTGCTAAGAGAGCCATTACTCAACATCAGTTAACACAATCAATCAGAACACACTTGTGTAAGAACTGTTAACATAGACAAGTCCAAAGTATTTACTCTAATAAAAAACAAACTGATTAAGTCGACAAACTTTAAAACTCTTGAAAAAGAAAGAAAGAAAATTTCCATTGCAATCTAAGAAATATTTATCCTGTAACTTGTACTGGGGTAGAGAGGGCAAAATGTTTCTTTGGGAATGCTAAAAAAAAAAAAAAAAATTCTAATTTTCTGATGTGTGTGAAATTTTTCCCCAGTATCAATGAGATAAATAGATTGTAATGCTTGAAATTTTAAAATACGTTTTACCCTTTCCCATCAAGGCCAGCCTCCATATATTTAACCTTCCCAGCTTCAGCTCCTGTCCTTAGCATGCCATCCTGACACTGGTTGGAAGTAATGAGGTATGTTCTGGTTTCTTCCTATTTATAGATCAGAGGTGGCCAGACATGACAGATGAGCTTATGTTATTTAGGGCGTAAGTGAAAGTTTTAAGATCTAGTTATGTGTGTAAACTTAAAGAGTGGGGAGTGGGCTCTTTCCTTAACCTCCTCTATTGCTAATCAATTTCTATTTATTAGCCATTATCTACTTAGAACTGGCAAAGGCAAATTATCTTCTCTTTCTCCCAAATAAGAGCATCTTGAGAATTACAAATCTCTAAATAAATAAAGTCTAGTTTGTCCTTGTAGTTACTCAGGGAGCCCCTGCCGCACAGCCTCAATTATTAATTGTTAAATTTTAATATTTTATGATTACATAAGAAGAAAGAAGCAATCTATTATCCTGACTAAATACATTCCTATTTTCCCAGGCTTAGAGTGCCATCCTTTAAATGAAACAATTTGGGTTTCATTCCCGTCAATTGATTATAAATTTTTAAAAGGTCATGTTGATCTCTGAACTATGCCTTTCATTCATTTATGTAACTAATACTTATTATGTGTCCCATGCCAGGAATTTACTGATGAAGTAACAATAAAGAAGATTCAAGCCTTACTCCTATGCATTTGTATCTTACGTATAACACAAACAAGTGTATAGAAAATCATAATACAATCCTATAAAGGAACATAATGTTCTATGATAAGATTAAGTATGAGATGGTATTGAAGGATATAGGACAGCCACACACCTTAATCTTTGTAACCAGGAAACTTTCCAGAGAAAATAATGTCTGAGCTAAGAACTGAAAGAAAAACAGGAGTTAGGAGTCCAAGACCAGAAATGGAGGAGGAAAGAGGGCAAGGGAAAGGTGGTAAAGTGTTTCAGTGAGAGATTGGAGCATGAACAAGACCCCATGAGTTGGAGACAGCAGGATAAGAATCTAGAGAGGGGATGGTGTGAGTGATCAAAAAGAGAAGTTGGAAATGTCAAGTATTGAAGGCAATGCTCTTCCTTGTTGGAATTTGGAGGCTTGCACTGAGAATCATGAGGACACATGGTAGAGTTTTAAGTAGGAGGCAGACAATATAAAAAATCACTCTGTCTACCTTTGGAAATGGATCAGAGGAGGGAGATGCTGTAAGGGATACAGTTAAGGAGCTGTTGCAACAATCCCAGCAGGAATGCCAGAGATTTAAATCAGGGGATGGAGAGAAGCTGACAGACTTGAGAGAGGTTTAGAAAGTACATTCTAGGAGGGAGGGAGGAAGTGGGGGGAGAGAGAGAGTAAGGGGAGAGAATGGTAACACACTTCTTAAGACAGCTGTTGGATGGTGGTAATACTGATAGGTAAATACAGAGCAAGGGCAGAAATTCATATTTCAGATACAGATTTAAAGTCATCAGCCTGTAAATTGTAATTAAAACCCCAAGCAGGGATGAAGCCATCTTGGAGTATTTGGAGAATGAATATATGCTATTTAAATACACTATCTCTCTATATATGGAAGAAACATAAATTATATTTTCATTTAGCATAATTAAATGGAGCAAGTATACAGGTTTTCTATATCTAATTCATGCTTATCTTATTTTGCCAAGAATTCACCAAGCAGGGTGGTATTAACTTTCTGCTAGTTTGCTAAATCCTCCCTAAAATTTCACTGCTAATTTTCTTGAAATAAGGTTTCTATAAAAGTTTTGATTTTTGAAAGAGAAACCAGGCTGTGAAATTTGATGAGATATGTACAGTTAGGAATTAGAAAAAAAATAAGCTGTTATGTCAATGTAGATGAAACACTTTTAATTAGTGCTACCTCATAAAAGTGAAACTTTTATTTTGGAAGTAAAAAGAGGATTTGTGATTCTTATTGTGTGAGAAAAGTCACTGAAAAGAAATAAAGTTCAGTTTCTAGAAAAAAATAAATCTCTTAAAGGCACAGTTCCCAGAAAACACCTGCATCTTCTTTGGTTCCAAGAATGTGACAGATTAGACAAAGAATAGTCTCTACAAAAGCCTGATATATTCAAAAGAGTAATTGTGTTCATTTGCCAACACCACATTAGATGACTGGAATGAGTCACCAAACTGTGGAACAAATGGCAAGGGTATACACTAGAGACAGACTCCCCCAATAAAGCCTGACCTTTAGGAACAAGAAGATCTTTCACTAAAAGAAAGGTTAACACCGAGAATATGAGGAATTTTATTTCTGTGACTTTTTCCAAAATATTACATGTAATATTACATGGATATGTTTAGGAGATGTCTGATGCATTTTTATGGAAAACACAGCTGTTTAAATATTTTTATGACATTTTATTTCAAATGGCAGAGAAACATAAATTAAATTTTATATCCATTTAATATTCTATGGAAGTATATTAAATTTTGTCATTCAACTATTTGGAGTTATTGTGAAATAGGAAACTGTGAATGTCACTTAGTTAAAACACTACTACTTATACGTATGTGATGCGCATATACATCTATATGAACACATATGTAAATATGACAGATTTTGTGGCTCTGCAACCAATAAAAATAGTTCCAAGATTCTGAAAATAGACTATAATACATGCAAAATTGCAATTTTATAAGCCTCATGTTTTCCCAGTAATATGAGAAAATTAAACTTTAATAGCTTTCTGTTTTTATCATTTCTTTTCCAACTGTAGCCTAAAATAGAAAGAAAAAGCGATGGTTTAAACTGTTAAATAGTATTGTAAGGCCAAAATCTTTACTGTTTTAATATAAAAACATCTTTGTTCAAAGCATGAACCCAAGTAATATTTTAGAATAAATTTCTTTATCCATTATTATCCAAACATCACTGTTTAAAATATTTTCTAAACTAAAATAACATATAGATAATATTTGAATACTTATACATCTCAAAGAATTTTTTGAACCTAAGTTTAAAAGTGGAAGTTTTTAATGGCTCACAATGAAGTATAGCTTGGAACTAGTTGACACTAAAGAAAATCTATGATGCTAACTAGAAGCATCATAACATCCAAAGAACTGTAAGTGAATGTGTCTGATAATGATTTACATTTATTTTACTACCAACTGTACACCATACAACTGAATAACTAATGTAATTCAATAGACAAAGGTTTTATGCAGATTAAGCTTAGATCTCATGCAGATGCATAGTTACAACATGCTTTCTTTAACCATTAAATATTTATCCTCTGTCAGTGGGTATGGCAGTCAAACCCAATGGTTGGAATTTTCAAACAGTAGCTATTTCATAAGTATTTGTTGCATTAATGAAAGCTCTAAGTATGTATGTATATTTGAGGAAAGAGAGAATTTGAAAATTTTGTAGTATTATAGGTGTGTGTATATTTTTCTGGCTTGATTTCTTTTTCATTTTTTTGAGTTAATTACAATGAATTCATATTTCAACTTCTTCTACTAGTGAAACAGCTTTTAATGTCCCAAACACAGATATTTCTGAAAAGTCTTATTACCACTGCTCTTCCTCTAAATGCTTCATATTTAATATTCTGTTAAGAGTTTGAAAATTATTTTTTGTTCTTTGATTTTAACAACAATCCTATTGAAAAAATATTCTATTGATTCAAACAGGTGATCTAAGTTCTATTTTATAGTAAACAGAGAATTAAGAATGTTGTGACCTATCCAATTCTGTATAACTAGAGAGAAACTTTCATGAGAATCAAGATCTTTGCACTTAATTTTTTTTCTCATAACTGTGTAAGGCAACATTTCTATAAGTTCAATATTATTTAATATATTTCTGCAATGTTTTCTAAGCATCAATAACTAAATATCATGTTGATAAAGCATGAAATGAAATGAAACCATAGAAGTCCAAAGAATCATTTAAAACAATTTTTTAGTTGTAGATGGACACAGTACTTTTGTTTTATTAATTTATTTTTATGTGGTGCTGAGGATCAAACACAGTGCCTCACACATGCTAGGCAAGCACCTTACCTCTGAGCTATACAACTCAAGCCCCAAAGAACTCATTTTTGACTGAAATGATTAGGCATGGAAGATGTAGTATTTGAGCGAAACCTTAGAATTTTAGTGGTCAACATAGTGGAGTTTTGCCCTGTATTGTCTGCGCAAGTCAACTCATTTCCGGTGCATTTTTCTTTTTTCCTTTGGCAAAGTAAAGATTTTGACTGTGTGGGTCTAAGAACAGGATCCTGTAATGGTGCTGACAGTAATAATGAATGTGGTCCAGGTTTCATTAAATCTGTAAGTTCAATGATTAAACTGACAAACTTGATGTTCATAGCAATTATCTTTATGTCTAACTTGACTAGCTAAACAAAGAAACAAAAATAAAACGTGTTCAACCAAAATTTGCAAATAGGTGCTCAGATGCCTTTTATAAAATAGGAATTGAGATATAAGAAGACCTTCAAGATAAGGTAATATTATTATAATAATAAGTGAAAAGAATATCTTATTACACTTTTTTTGTATAGCCTATTCATGTCATTTACATTTATTTTAAGAATAGTCTGATGAGTTTGGGCAACCATATAGTCCTGAAACTACTAACACAATAACAATTTAGATTATTTCCATTAATCCCAAACATTCCTTGCCAGGTAACCACTTATTGACTTCCTATATAATAGAATCTTATCTTTTCTAGAGTTTTGTATAAATGGAATTATATAGCAGATGCTTCTTTTGATCTGAGTTCTTCCACTGAGCTTAATATTTTTGAAATGTATTGTTGTTTTTATGTAGCTCTGTAGCTTGTTCCTTTTAATTATGGATTAATATTGCAATATACATATATATATATATTGAATATGTATTACATATAGATTATATATGTATTATATATTATGTGTGTATTATAATTTGTTCATCTGCTTGCCAGTTGATAAGTTAATTTAGTTCATCCCCCACACCATTTTTTGGCTATTATGAGTAATGCTGCTATGCATATTCATGTAGAAGTCTTTGTGTGGATAAGCTTTTATATCTCCTGGGCAGATATCTAGTAATGGAATTTCTAAGTTGTATAATAAGTGTATTTTAACTTTTTTCTCTTTAAATATATTCTTTAGTAATTTTATTTTATTTTAAAAATTTTTAAAATTTGTTCTTTTTAGTTATACATGACAGTAGAATGTATTTTGACATATCATACATACACGGAGTTTAACTTCCCATTTTTGTGGTTGTACATGACATGGAGTTACACTAGTCATGTATTCATACATGAACTTAGGAAAGTTATGTCCAATTCACTCTACTGTCTTTCCCATTCCCATCCCTCTTCCTTTCCCACTGTCCAATCCAGTGAACTTCCAGTCCTCCCACTCACCTCGCCTACTGTGAGTCTGCATCCACATATCAGAGAAAACATTCGACCTTTGGTTTTGGAGAGTTGGTTTATTTCATTTAGCATGGTAATCTCCAGTTCCAAACATTTATCATCAAATGCCATAATTTCATTCTTCTTTTTGGCTGAGTAATATTTCACTGGGTGTTTATACTACATTTTCTTTATCTATTCATCTATTGAAGGGCACCTAGGGTTGGTTCCATAGCTTGACTCTTGTGAATTGAGCTGCTATGAACATTGATGTGGCTATGTCACTATAGTATGCTGATTTCAAGTCCTTTGGGTATATGACAAGGAGTAGGATAACTGAGTCAAATGATGGTTCCATTCCAAGTTTTCTAAGGAATCTCCATACAGCTTTCCAGAGTGGTTGTACCAATTTGCAGTCCCATCAGCAACATATGAATGTACATTTTCCCCCACATCTTCACCAATATTTATTTTACTTGTATTCTTTTTTAAAAAAAAAATTTTTTTTGTAGTTGCATATGGACAGAATGCCTTTATTTTATTTGTTTATTTTTATGCAGTGCTAAGGATCAGACCTAGTGCTTCATAAATGCTAGGCAAGCGCATTTCCACTGAGTTCCAGCCCCAGCCCCTTTAGTTGTATTCTTGATAATCGCCATTCTGACTGGAGTGAGATGAAACCTCTGTGTAGTTTAATTTGTGTTTCTATAATTGCTAGTGATGTTGAACATTTTTTAATATATTTGTTGACTATTCATATTTCTTCTTCTGTGAAGTGTTCAGTTCCTTTGCCCATTTATCGATTGGGTTATTTGCTTTTTGGGTGTTAAGTTTTTTTAGTTCTTTATGTATCCTGGAGATTAATGCTCTATCTGAGGTGCAGTTAACAAAAAGATTTTCACCCATTCTGTAGGCTCTCTCTTCACATTCTTTTTTTTTAAATTTTGTTGTTGTTATTGTTGTTGTCAATGGACCTTTATTTTATTTTATTTTATTTATATGAGATACTGAGAACTGAATCTGGTGCCTCACTCATGCAAGGCAAGCTCTCTACCACTGAACTATGACCCCAGCCCCTCTCTTCACATTCTTGATTGTTTCCTTTGCTGTGGAGAAGCTTTTTAGTTTGATACCATCTCATGTATTGATTCTTGACTTTACTTCTTGCCCTTTAGAAGTCTTGTTAAGGAATTTGTTTCCTAAGCTGACATGACAGAGATTTGGGCCTACTTTTTCTTCTAGTAGACACAGGGAAGTGTATGTTTAACTTTTAAAGAACCTGCCAGACTTTTCCAAATTGACTGTACCATTTTCCATCCTTGCTAGCACCATATAAAGAGTTCAGTTGTTCTCCTTCCCTGCCAGCATTTGACATTCTTTTCTAGTTTGGCCATTGTAGTGGGTATGTATTGTATTTCACTGTTGTTTAAATTTCCACTTCTCTAGTGATTAATGGCATTAATCGTCTTGTCTGTTGCAATTGGCCATTTATCTCTTCCTTTGTGAAATGTCTGTTCACATACATTGCCCATTTAAAAGTACTGAGTTGTGGAGCTTCTGGCAAGATGGCTGATCAGAGGCACAAGATCCACTCTTTTCCCCACACAAAGAATAAACAGCTACTACTCAGCTGCAGTATCAAGGGAGAGTGATAGAATACAGTGCAGATGAAATGGGGGAAATGAAGAAATGGTCTGGTGAAAAAGGAAATGAAGAAGAGCCTTGCATTGATTGAGCAAATGCCTCAGTCTAAACTCAGTCTTTCTACCAAGGGGAAAAGGTAATGGAAAAGGAGTACCCTGTTCATGTAATATTCTCCCTGACCCAAGTTTCTGCCATGTAGTGCCATTTTCAGACCAATGTCAACCTCACCTGTCCATGCGTGACTCACTCTTCTAGTACTGCTCCACCAGATGTGCAAATATCAATGCAGCGACACAAGAAGAATGAAAAAACAGGGTACTATGACAGCTCCAGAAGAAAACAGTAACTTTTTGGCGACAGACATAAAAGACATGAAATTGAATGAATGCCTGGAAAAGAATTTGAAAGAATGATTCTAGGGAAACTTAATGAGATATAAGAGATTATAAAGACAATTTGTTATAATTAGAAAAATGATTCATGATAAGAATAAAAAATTTAGCAAAGAGATAGAGATCATAAAAAAATATAAATCTTGGAATTAAAGAACTTAATAAGAATAAATATAGATAAATAGATAGATAGATAGATAGATAGATAGATAGATAGACAGTCTAAATGACATCAGACTGCATCAAGCAGAGGGGAGAATTTCTGAACTTGAACACAAGTCTTTTGGAATAGCCCAGTAAGATATAAAAACAAAAATCAAAACAAAATAAAACTCCAAATATTTATGGGACACCATTAAACAAATATTTGAATTATCAGAGTTTCAAGGAAATGGTATAGAAAACCTATTCAATTAAATAACAGCAGAAAATTTTCCAAATATTCAGGACATCCAGATCCAGGAAGCCCACCCAAAGGATCCCAAATAGATATGACTCAAGAAAGTTCTTTTTGTGGCATATGAGTCAAATTGTCAAAAGTTCAAGACAAAGAGAGAATTCTAAAAATAGCAAGGGAAAAGTGCCAAGTCTATTTAAGGGAATCCCAATTAGACTAACAGAAAATTTCTGAACAGAAACCTTATAGTCCAGGAGGGAATGAGATGACATATTCAAAGTTCTGAAGACAAACAAACACCAAGATACTATACCCAGAAAATTTATCCTTCAGAAATGACCTAGAAATAATTACCTTTCAAAACAAGCAAAAACTGAGAAAACTTATTATCACCATACTGACCTTATAAAAATGCTTAAAGGAAGTGAAAGATAACCATCATCATGAAAACACATAAAAGTATAGATCCCACTAGAAGATATCTACACTAAAGAGAAAAAAAAAGAATTAAACATTTTCAATATAGAAATCCACCAAACTACAAAGATAAATGGAGTGTGGGAAGGGGAGAAGGGATTAGCAAGGATGGTGGAATGTGATGGACATCATTATCCAAAGTATATGTATGAAGACGCAAATTGGAATCAACATACTTTATATACAACCAGAGATATGAAAAATTGTGCTGTATACGTGAAATAAGAATTGTAATGAATTCCGCTGTCATTTATTTTTTAAAAATCAATAAAAATAATAAAAGTTTAAATTTAAAAACCAAGGTGCCAGCAACTTGATTTATATTCATAAATTCTCATATTATGGTTATGCATTTATTGTTGGGGATATTAACAAAACCCCAACAATAGGATATGTGAATCCCATTTAATGAAGTCCCAAAAGAGATATTTTAATTTCCAATGCTAGTTGTACTTTTCCTAGACAACCAGAAAATTAAAATTTATGGACACCGAGTTTTAAACCCATCATATTTCTTTCTAGAAAGCAAAGCATTTGTGGCTTAACTCCAGTATTTGTATAAGAACTTATGATTTCCAGTAAATCAGCTTCACCTTTGCCTTCATCCCATTATCCTACATTTTCTTGTCATGATTTTATTTTTCTATTTATTTTATATTCCACAGTGTGCTCTTCTACCATCATCAATTATTTTTAATGATAACTTACATGGATATATACACATAATTAAATTGCTTTTCATTATTACAAATCTCTAAGATAATTATTATGTCCATTATGAACTAGTTTTAAAGAGCAATGCACTCTTATTTCAGAAATGAACTTATTTCAGTAACAGTAAGTAGTTGATTAAAAAAAATAAAAAGAGCCTTAACTTAGTTCTTCAGTTTGAAAAAAAGAAAAATCCTTCAGGAAATGGAAAGGCCAAGCAGACTGTGAGTGGTGCGCTCCTTTTCATCTCCACCTTCCACCTCCAGCTGCAGACATCTAAAACTACTACTCCATCATTAGCACATCCAGCTGCAGATATCTAGAACTACTACTCCATCATTAGCACATCCAGCTGCAGATATCTAGAACTACTACTCCATCATTAGCACAACCTCCTCTTCTCCACATGCTACCTCCACTTGCCTTATTGCAACTCTGGTATTCTCTACCAGCCAAGGGAGTGATGACTGTGATTCTTTGAATCTTTTCTACTTTTTACATCTCCCAGATCATTATCCACCCCGTCTCTTATGGAAAGGAATCCTGGTTCTTAGGGGCTCATGCAACTCAGTTAATTTTCTTTATTAGCTCACTTTATTTATCACTTGAACAGTCTCTTATGTTTATCAAAACTTTGGCACCTGACAGCTTTCTCCCTGCCCAATTGCTGTCCTCGAAGATGCTTTCTATATCCATGATTTCCTTTCAATTCTTGACTCTTTCCTCATGGCCTTTCCTACATAGCCACACTATGGATGTTTTAATCCACAAAATCCACAGAATTATTGATATTCCAAATCAATAGCTTAGGCACTGAGCACTCTCACCACCATCTTTCCTCTTCCTGGCTTACTTCTTCAAGTTCTCTCACTTCAACATTCCTCTGACTTTAGTGGACCCTTCAATAAGAATCCAGTCTCCCTTTTTATATCTTCAGCCTACCTTTAATACTATTCATCGAATATCTTCCATGATCCATAATCCTAAGAATAATTTTGTCAGTGTTATGAACTGTCACTGCCTTATCATTTCTGCTTCATGAAAACGAATGTATTGAAATAATCAACCCCAAATTTTAACTTTTCCACATCTATATCTGAAAGCAGTAATTTTGGAGAAAAATCACAAATCGGCCCCTATCAATTTCATCAGAAAGTTATGAACACCAACTTCAACTGGGCTTTCACTGTGGTCCCAAATCCTGGTTATGCTTCCTTAAGCTACTTGCTTTTTTTATTTGCTTAACTGGTTCACATTTTCTCTGGAGTACTTCATGTCTTAGGCTGCTATTGCATTTCCCTTTCAGCCCAGATAAAATCACAACAATCAACTCTCCAGTACCTCCCCATCTCCTCCTTCTTGCCTGGTGCATCTGAGGAATTATCCAAAGTACATGTATGAAGACACGAATTGGTGTGAATATATTTTGTATACAACCCAAAATATGAAAAATTGTGCTATGTGTAATAAGAATTGTAATGCATTCTGCTGTCATATATAATAAAAAAATTAATTAAAAAAAGAAAATCCCTTTTTCTTGTCTTGATCAGTTTTCTACCCATGCTCAGAAATCCTTTTAGCCTTTTAAGAACCCTACAGAATGAACTTACTCTCCTCCCTACTGTATCTTCAGCCTCTTAGTTCTTAATGAGGGTTTCGGATCAACATTTCAAATTGATCTGTGAGAAAGTCCAATTAAAAAAAAATCCTTCTCTTGACTGCTTCGTTCATTTTAACATGAACATTTTTGGTGTCATTAACAGTCTCACTCTGAGTAAAAAGTGGAAACCATTTTTGAGGTACATCATTATTACTTCCCTGTAAATTTCAACCCTATTGCATTGTTAAATATTTTCAAGGTTAACTAATGCTCTCCTGCCAGCAGGTGGCTCTGTATCAAAAAGGGAAAAGACAAACGAAAATGAAACTCGTGTCTAAAATGGGACCCAGGTCTCATTCCCTACTACTTACTGTGTTTATATCTTAACCGTTACTGCAGGAAAGCTGTTTAGTATACAGAGAGGAAGAGGATATCTACAAAGGAACAAGTAAGTAAAACATTAAAAATAATTCTTTTAAGGAGATTTCAAATAAGCTTCGGATCTGTAACTATAAGTTTTTGTTTTGTTTTATTTTAAATTAATATAGCCAAAAATTTAAGAGATGGAAAAAAATGGTAAGAACATTGAAAATAACTTTTATTTTACAATGATTTTCTATGGCTACAGTGGAAAGATCACTTCTATGTCTAATATATACATTTATTATAAAATATTAAAAAACAGTCCTTTTGACCAACATGGCACTAAAAGTGAAGCAAGCAGTTCTGTGACATTGATGTGGCCAAGGTCAACACTCTGAGTAGGCCTGATAGGGAGGGGAAGGCATTTGGTCAACTCATTCCTGATTATGATGCTTTGATGTTGCCAACAAAATTGGAATCATCTAAACACGGTCCAGTTGGTTAATTCTAAATATATGTTATTTCACCATAAAAATATTAATAAAACCAATATCTATGCACACCACCCACCCTGACAAATAGAACACAATCTTTCTTTTATTAAAATGTTTTATTAGTACATTATAAATATTAGCGGGATCCATAGTGAAATATTCAAATATGCACATAAAATTAGCTTCAATTCATTCCCCAGTACTTCACTCCTCCCTTTCCCTATTCCCCTCCCTCTACTCTTTGATCTTTTTTTCTGTTTATTTATATGTATATATATATATTTTTCACCAGTGCATTAAAATTTTGCATAAAGTGGGATTCATTATGATAATTTATACATGCATATAGCATAATGTGGCTGATTTTATTCCCCAGTTCTTCCTCTTCCCTTCCTTCCCTCCAACCCCCTTAATTCTCTACTTACCTTCTACTGATCTTCATCTAACTCTTGAAGACTGTGTGAACATTTTCCTTTATTCCCAGAGATAATATTGTTCTTATTTCTGTTTATAATTATTTCATTTGTTTTTGTGTCCTTATAGTATTTCTATATATATCTTTATAAATATAGTTTTGATATATGTGTACATATATAGAGAGATATATGATCCCTAAATATAGTGCTTCTTTTTTCTTTTTCTTTTTTTTTTTGCACTGCTGGGGATTAAACCCAGGGACACTCTACCACTAAGCTATATTCCTAGCCCTTTTTATTTTTTATTTTAGATAGGGTCAGATTAAGTTGCTGAGGCTGGGCTCAAACTTGGGACCCGCCTACCCTCAACCTCGTGAGTTGTTGGGATTATAGATGTGCACTACCATTCCTAAAAATATTACTTAGTTTTATTGTAAATGATACTGTACTATGTGCATTCTTCTGTGATGCACTTTATCAACTACCTTTATATTTATGAGTGTCATCCCTTTTGAGACATATATTCTAATACATAAATACCATTATGTATTTGAATCATCACATTAGGTAAAGAAATCACACCAACTGAAATGCAGCCAAAGGCAAAGGGACTGTAAAATGGATATTGGAAAAAGAAGTCTACATACAAAATTTGGCCTTTAATCAGTTGCATAAGTGAAGATTTTACTAGTTACCCATATTTCATCTTGCCTTATCATGTACGGTAGAGGTATATGCAACCCATTACATTTTTTCTTTCTTCCTTCCCTCTAATTTTACATAGTGGGTAGTAGTTAACTTTATAAATGAGTCTATATAGTACAAGGTATCAGTCTGAGATTATGAATGAAACTAGTAGAGGAATGAACTCTCACAAACTGCAAAGATTATGAGATTTACCCTCTTGCCAGTAAACAAATTAGGCTCCCCTCCCTGCCCCAGTTTCAAGAATGCAGGATGCAGTTTCAAGGATGCATCTCTGACACCTGGGTCAGAGACGAAAAACAGTTTATTACTCACGCCAATGTCAATAGCCAGTGAATGGCATTTGAAGTGCCAGTTCCTTGAGAATCAATTCTTATAGGCCAACTCAAAGAGGGCGAGATGGTTCCTGCACATGGAATGGATTGTGTTATAGGAAAGAAACCCTAAGCTTAGTGAAACCTAAGTTTTCATGTTGAAAAGAACATATGCCTAATCTTTGCCCCAGAAGAGACTCATTGCTGTCTTCCAAGATTGTTCATTATATAAACATTCTTAATAAGAATGACATCAGAGATTTGAGATACTGCTAAATTCAGACCCCTGCTGTTGGTGTGTGGCAGGCATGTGGGAAAAACTAATAAACATTTAATATCTGATTCTAAATTTTTAAGGAGACAATTATATTGGGTATAGTTTTACAAATGAGTTTTTATATAATTTGTGATGTAATAGGGGACTTTTTTGCTTATGCAAAAATATCATGTTTAACATTGGCTTCAGAGGAAGTATTATTAATATATATCTGGATAAAGAATGTGTTCCCAAAACACAGAGTTTGAGGAGAACTTCTGACCACAGATTTTCTAAGATCTTGTCTGACTTCTCTAGTTATTAACCATTACAGAACCCTGGGGGAGATTACTTGATCTACTTGAGATATATATATATAGCAACTTAAGTTCCCAAAGTCATTACTATTATAGGTATGGAAAGTTCTTACAATCCAAAGTTAAGCATAATACTTTTGCATAAGCAGAAATATCCCATATTATTTCATAAACTTATTTGTAAAAACCATAAAACTAAGCACTAAAACTATAAAATAATGTAACTGTCTCCTTAAAATTTAGAATTGCACACTAAATGCTTATTAATTTTTCCTGCATATACATGCTTCCTTGCTTGATCTCTTCAGTCAAGAAGAATGGATCTACAGAGATAAATTCTTATGCTCAGGGACATGGTTAGGTTTTATCTTCTCTTCTTTCAAGAGAATGATAAAAACTTAAATACAGGCAAACTTAAGATAAAACACATGTTTCTCGTTGCTGGGAGTCAGTCTCAACCCTCATTTTTATTGGCAGTTGTAAGATTTTTGCCGTATGAAAATGTACTGATCCAGCTTTCCTGGAAACAGTGATCCAGCTATAGGATGATAAAATATTGAGACATAAATTGCCAGCATATCCTCTTGAATGATGAATAAACCCATATTTAATTATGTCTAAAAGTCCTATAAAGCTGAACTGCTCTTAGGGGCTAATAAAAATGAGCCACATTTATTCTTAAATGAAGTAGAGTATAATGTTTCCCCCTTCTGTAGAAAAATGTAGTGGTATAAGTAAAATTCTCAAGCACTAACCATCATTTATCAAAAAAAGTTACAAAAACAAAAACAAGCACATGGAAGTCTACTTGGGTGCAAATATCCCGGGATTTTTGAGTTATAGTCTATTCTTCTTTGCTACTTTGCAAACCTGCAGTGTACTCATTGCTGGCAGATGGTAAAGCTCTTTATGTTCTTAAGAGATAACCAGGGAAGGAGATTCTACAGTGCCTCTCAGGAATTGCTCAGTATTTTACAACTCTTGCTGTCAGGAAACAGTTTTGCATATTTAACCTAACTCCCACAAGCCAACATTTAGACCCATTTCCTTTGGTTAGTACTCAGTGGAGATGAAGAACAGCTGGCCGCCATCTGCATAATATTCCTTTATAAATTAGAAGGATGAAGTCATCCCACTGACTTCTGTTCTACCGGATAATGATCACATTCATTTAGCCTGTCTTCATATCACCTATTTTCAAGCCATTAATCATTTTAATTCATGCCTGTAAGTTCTGTTTTTCATATTTCTCGTAAATTATGTACAAGACACTTTAATGTTCATATAAGAGTTAAGAGTAATATCTTTTTCTCTGCTGCATCTATGTTCATAAGATACTAGTATCATATCTATCTTTAAGCAATACTATGTGTATTTCTAGTGTATCATTTATCTATGTTCTCTGTGATTACTATCTTATTCTCAGCTAAGCCACACATCTTAATTATGTGTATTTTCTTCTTCATCTGTACTGGGTCACTTTATGAACATAGATTTCATTTGTAAATTGAGTTAAACTGAGTTCTGTTTTTTCTGACTAAGCCCCAAACCCATTGTTCAGTGACAAATATCTTACTTCTATTTGAAATTACTTATGATTTTAATTTTATGCTCTACATTCCATTAATATAATCATCAAATAAAAAATTTAAAAAATGAACTAAAGTTAACATTGCAAAATATTTGGCCTCCAAATTTTACTTTGATGACCCATTACCCCTGGGAATATATTTCCATAACAGCATCAGTTAGGCAACTTTAGGGGCAATTCATACATATTCCCTTTGGGGTGTTAATATAAATTATTGCTGTACTGAGTTCACTGCTTATCTCTGCAAACAGGTCAGAAATGGCTCACTCTTAGCTTTCACCATTTGGTGGTTAGTGTACGCTGGCTTGTTCCACAGTAGTTTTTTGTTTGGTTGGTTGGATTTTGTTGTTGTTGTTTTGAGAAAAAGGAAAAAGAAGTTTTATTGATTTGCTAGCAAATGAGAAGGCAATAGACTTATGTCTCAGAGGATGTTGAAATTCTATCAGGTGTAGCCGAGAGCTTTTAAACAGAGGACACAAAGGCTGATTTCCAGGTATGCATAGGAGCAGTCATAATTCATATACAAATGGTAGCCTTAAAAGAGAGCTGTTTCTTAGATCTGCTGGTATCAGCTCCCTAGTCTGGATTTCTTCATTCCTGTGGTCAGTGAGCCAAAGGAAGGACAGATCATTTGGCCTAGGATGGGAAGAATATTAATGGTTTCAGAGGTCTCGATCCACAGAATTGAGAGGGAAGAAGCAGAGGGGGAAGCAGCACACAGGATTATTAGGAAGGAGAGCATACTTAGGAGAGCCATAGCATACTTTTATTTATTTATTTTTAATTTTTGTAGTTGTAGATGGATACAATACCTTTATTTTATTTATTTATCTTTATGTGGTGCTGAGGAGCCAATGCAGGGCCTCCTACGTGCTAGGCAAGCACTCTACCACTGAGTTACAACCCCAGCCCCCACAACATACTTTTTTAAAAATATATTTTTTAAGTTGTAGATTGACACACAATATCTTTATTTATTTTTATGTGGTGCTGAGGATTGAACCCAGTGCCTCATACATGCAAGGCAAGCACTTTACCACTGAGTTGTAGCCCCAGCCCCTCCACAACATACTTTTATAGGACTGTCTCATTGCTTCTTTTGTATTCCACCAAATTGTAGCTGTGATCTGTCTCCTACAAAGTTCTTCCCATTATCTAAGAAAGTGATACGTGCAGGAGACTTGCTTTACTCTTACTAGGAACTGACTGAAAGAAGGTGCTGTCCAGCATGCCAGATTGTACTGTGCTGGGTCTCAATTTCCATTCCAGCAGTGATCATATTCCAGTCAAGATAAATTCTCCTACTTTACCGTTCTGTCATTCTGGTCTGCAACAACTTTAGATGGGTCTCACAGGACTTTTTTTTTTTTCTTCCACAAAGACATGCTGCTTATTATTCTGTTGTTCCTAAAGTGTTTGCCAACTGGTTTTTAAATTATTACATTTAGCTACTTGGAGGGAAGAGAAGATGAACCTTTAAATCTACAATTTCTAAGGAGTCTGAAAGGAACAGATGTTAAACTCTTAATTTTACAATTTCTAAAGGGCTTTTCTCTTTTGTAAAAAAAAAATTGACTCTTGACAGAATTTACAGTTAATGAAGAAATACTAAATAAGATTGTCATTTAAAAAGCCAAGGCAATAAATAAATTCTTGAGATTGTCTTTTTTTTTTTAAGAGAGAGAGAGAGAGGGAGAGAGAGAGAGAATTTTAATATTTATTTTTTAGTTTTCGGCCCACACAACATCTTTGTTTGTATGTGGTGCTGAGGATCAAACCCCGGCTGCACGCATGCCAGGCGAGCGCGCTACCGCTTGAGCCACATCCCCAGCCCCTAGAGATTGTCTTTTTAAAAACATATATATAACCACATAGTATGAAAATTTCCTTTGTAGTTTTCCATTTCTTCCAAAAGCAGAATGAAAATTCTTGAGCCACATCCCCAGCCCCTTGAGACTGTCTTTTTAAAAACATATATATAACCACATAGTATGAAAATTTCCATTGTAGTTTTCCATTTTCTTCCAAAAGAGAGAATGTCTTGTTTTAAGCTGGTCATGCATTAAGTATTAGTTCCTTGTGGCTCTGAATCAAAAAATGGCCTGCATCTTCTAGTGTTTATTCAGAAAAACATTTCAGAGAATGACTTAAAATAGTTTCTATTTTTTATTTATTTATTTTTATGTGGTGCTGAGGATGGAACTCAGGGCCCCGCACATGCTAGGCGAGTGCTCTACCGCTAAGCCCCAGCCCCAGCCCCTTAAAACTGTTTATAAATTGAATATTATTGAATTAAAAATTGAAACAATGATTTGAAGGTAGAAGTTTTTCATTAAGATATGTCTTGTTTCAACTTACATAGTTCCTTTATGAAATTAGAAATAATTCACATTGGTGATTTTCTAAATTGTTAGCTTATCTTCTAAAATATTTTTCATTCATCATTTGAAAAAGACTTTCCATGCACCTTCTATGGAGAGGTACTATTCTATCTTCTTGAAATATATTAGTAAACAAAATAAACCAAGACCTACTCTTAAGGAGCTTACAGTCTAGTGAGAGGAAACAGAAAAAAAAAAAGCCTAATAGCTAGATTCAGTAATGTTTTAGAAGGTGATATGCACCATGGAAAGAGAAAAAATAGAAGAAAAGTAATGTCAGGAATGCAAAGATGAGGGAAGAAGACTGAGAGCTTTGTAGTACTAAGACTTGAGTGATCCTTAAAGCATGGGAGAAGATGGCCAAGATGGGGAGGAGTACTCCAGATAAAGGGAACAACCATGCAGAGGCTCTGATGAGACCTTGCCTTGCATGTTCAAGAGTACCAATATATTTGGAGCATGATAAAGCATGGAGAAAAAAGTCAGGGAGGTAATGAGAGGTCAGGTCAAAAGGGGTTCTACAGGCAACTGTAAAGACTTTGGTTTTTACTCAGGAAATGAAGGAGAGGGCACTGGTTTTTGTTTTTCTGGTTCTGGGGATTGAACCCAGGGCTTGGTGAATGGTAGACAAGTGCTCTACGACTGAGCTACACCCACAACTTGGGCAGTCGAGGCTTTTGAACAGAGGGATAACATGATCTGAACATTTACTTTGAAAGGATTTTCTGGTTCTTCTAATAAAAATAGATTGTATGGCGTCAGGAGTGAAAGAAAGGAGACCTCTAAGAGGGCTATTGAATAGTTCAAGTGAGAAAGGATGGTATCTCAGTAAAGGCAGGGGACAGCCAGGTGCCCTGGTGCATGCCTGTAAATCCCAGTATCTTAGGAGACTAAGACAGGAGGATTGCAAGTTCAAAGCCAGACTCAGCAAAAGCAAGGCTCTAAGCAACTCAGGAAACCCTGTCTCTTAATAAAATACACAATAGGGCTCGGAATGTGGCTTAGTGGTCCAGTGTCCCTGAATTTAATCCCTGGTATCCTGCTCTGCACCACCCCACCCACCGCAAAAAAAAAAAAAAAAAAAAAGGGCAGGGACAAATGGACTAATTAGAGTTTGTTGTTTTGTTTTGTTTTGATGGTGGGTCACAAGATTTCTACATGCATTTGATTAAAATTAGGGAAAGAAAGAATAACCCTGGGCTTTTGAAATCAAGATTCATATAAGAAAATTTATAATGAGCTTCAAGTTCAGGAGGGTAGACTAGAGTGGACATGAACATTTAAGAGTCATTGGCTTATGAACTTTTGCACATATGCCCAATATGCTATATCCAATTTACGCCCAGGAAGTTGGATGAGATTATAGAATAAATGACTATGGGAAAAAAAAAAGAGGTTCAAGGACTGAGCCATATAAGTCAGTATTTTCAGGTTGGAGTGAAGAGAACTTAAAATAAATAAGTAAATAAAATTAAATAAAAAGGAAATTGAAAGAGAGAGAGAAAACCAAGCATGTAGCCAAGTGGAAAACAGAAATACGGAAAGATAAATCAATTATGTTAAACCCTGCTGACAGATCCAGTAAGATGAAGGCAGAATTGACCACTGGGTTTAGTAACTGGGAAAATGATTAATGAACTTTATAATAAACTTTTCATGGGATGATGGGTGAAAATGTAATTTTGTAACATTTAATGGATTAAAGAGGATGGAAGAAAAGGAATCAGTGAACATAGCACAGCTAATTCTTTTGAGGAAATTTGTTAGAAATGAGAGGGAGAAAAAAGGTACAGTAGTTTTCAGAGGAAGTGAGGTTAAAAGAGATTATTTTTAAAATAGGAAGCAGAGAAGCATGTTTGGGTACTCCTATGGTTTGGATAAGTGTCCCCCAAAGACCCATGTGTTAAAGGCTTTGTCCACAGGGTTGTTCAGTTGAGAAGTGGTGGAATCATTTGTACGTGGGCCTTAGTGGTCCTTGGGGCTTGCTCTTGAAGGGCATTGTGAGACCCTGGCCCCTTTCTCTTCCCTTTTGCTTCCTGGCTGACGGAATGAGTGGTTTTGATTCTTCACACACACCTGTAAATAAATAATAATAATAATAAAGGGGACACAGAGACACGGTGCAGAGGCAGGGAAGGTGGCAGAGTGGCTCTAACACCGAGGCTTCTCAGGGCATTGCCATACCAGCTAGACATTGCACATACATTAGCTATATTATTAGATCCTCAGAGAGATTACAGGGTGCCCGTTAGCCCCCGGGAATTTGCTCACCAGGGGAACACTTCCCTGTATATTTCCACAGTCAGAATCCCTACATCTCACCTTTTTTGTTTTTTATGACCTTTTTTTTTTTTTTAAGAGAGAGAGAGAGAGAGAGATAATTTTTTAATATTCATTTTTCTTTAGTATTCGGCGGACACAACATCTTTATTTATATGTGGTGCTGAGGATCAAACCCAGGCGGCATGCATACCAGGCGAGCGCGCTACCACTTGAGCCACATTCCCAGCCCCCATGACCTTTTTTTAAAAAAATTATTTTTTAGTTATAGGCGGACACAATATCTTTATTTTACTTCATGTGATTCTGAAGACAGAACCCAGTGCCTTATACATGCTAGGGCCAGCGCTCTACTTCTGTGCCACAACCCCAGCCCTTTTATGGCCTTTTTGATGAATAATATTTATTTTCTCTTAAATGTTGGCAGGGACAAAAAATAGGGTAAAGATTGGCAACAGCAAGCACAACATAATAATCTCAATATTAATAAACATCTACCTGTGAATAATTGCTTGACCCAGGTAAAGTTGGGTAGCCACAAAGTTAGCCAATCCAATAAGTCTAAACCTCCATCATCTTGTTGGACCTGTTTAATGATGTCTTTAAGGTATTTTATCTCCTTAGAAACAGAATTACTGTTATCATTTAAATTAAAGCAAAACATATTATTAAGCTCCTGACATCCTTTATGATGTAATAATAGGAAATAATTAATTGGGGCCTGATTGTCAAGTATGGCTTGATGATGTTGTTTTTGTTCTTCATTAAGCATATTAATTGCCATGGAGGTATGATTAATATTTTTTTTTACCATAGCACAGGTTTTGTAAACCCCACAAGTAGTCCAAGGATACCCACTAAGGAAAGTATCAAAGCATCAAATTTTGTCTTAGAGAGAAGGCTCACTGAATCATTACAGTTTTTAACAAGGAAAATAGACCTTTTATGGATGCATTGTGCGGGATGGTGGCCTATTAAATCCTGTGGGGATGGTAAGAACACAGTTAGCCTGTTAAGACAACAATGGGTACCATGAGACATTTGTGTAGGTGTATAACAATTTTAACCAAGTGAACCCAGATATTTTAATGGGTTTTAGAAGTCAAGAATTCTGACTGTACTGAATTTCCATAGCTGGGGAACAACAGAACAACATTATTGTTAAAACCAAAGCATTTACAGAGTTTTGTGTGAGTTTAGCAATCATACCAGTAACTAAGTTTTCTGGAGTACATTTTAACCCCATTTGAGCCAACAGCTGTTGAGCCTAGGCTATTAATGATTTTGTATCCCCCCAAGTCTCTGGAAGACTAGTAGCTTGGGATCCTCTTTTAATGTTTCTTCTCTTTCAAGGACAGTGATCATTGTCCTCTTGTTTGGTGGGACTCTCTTCATCCAGGATCAAATGAAACTTGGGGATCAGGTTGTAAAGTCCCTGATGTCCTTTTATAATTGATAGATCTCACACACCAAGCTGGAATCCAAACTGGACCTGTTGGTGTAAGCATAGCAGTCTATCCTTTTCCCCAGGGGATCAGAGGCACAGGATCTTGTCATCCTGGGTGTGGTGGAACCCTATATTTTACATAAATTTTTTGTAATGGCTGTTTAAGAATAAATATCTATCCAAAGCAGATGACTGATTGTGACTAAAATCTTTGTATTGTATGTTGAATGCATTAATTGTAAATAAAACAACATTTAAGGCATTATCAATATGAGAGAGGCTAGGTCCCTTTTTTTGTTTTTGTTTTAAAAGGAAGTTTTTAAGAGTACAATGCTCATTTAACCAAAGCTTGTCCAGTAGAATTATCAGGAATACCATGATTCAAAATTATATTTCATTGAGTATAAAATTGTGTAAAAGCATGAGGTGTATATGCAGGGGCATTATCTGTTTTTAAACAAATAGGCCTTCCCATGGTGGCAAAACAAAGCAATAAATGAGAAATGTAAGCAGATATCTTATTAGACCTATGGGCACTAGCCCAAATGAACCCAGAATGAGTATCAATGGAAACATGAAGAAAGGAGTAAGGATGAAAAGGAGGGAAATGGGTAACATCCATTTGCCAAAGTACATTAGAATGTAGGCCTCGTGGATTTATAGATTTTCATAAAGGAGCCTGGAGATGATACACAGTGAGAACAGCTGTTGACTATAGCATGAGTCTGTCGAGAAGAGATGGAAAACATTTATATTAGTGATCGAGCATTTTGATTAAAAAAAAAATGGAATTTTACAGCATCTGAAAATAAAGGACAAAGGGATTTCACAGCTTCATCTGTATGAGCGTTACCTTTCATCAAAGGTCCAGGAATCTTGCTTGGTGTGGCTGCATATATGAGTGAGGAAGATAGGAGATGTACAATGCTGTAAAAGTGTTTGAAGGGCTTAAAAAAAAAGGTTAAAAATTGGAATCCAAACAAGGGCATAACATAGTTCTAAAAATATGAGGAACAAGCTTAGTTATATATTGAGAGTCTGTAATAATGTTTAAAGTAGTAGAAAATAGTCTTAGTTAACTTAGCTTGCTGTGGACAGATTTGAGGTAGGGTATAATAGTCTATTTATCATTAATAAGAACAGATATTACTTTTTTTTAAAATTTACTTTTATCTGTATACACCTTTAAACCATCTACAAGAGGAATGGTAGAAATTAAGGAAGAAGGATATAATTAAGGAGCCTGATATAACAAAGAGAATTGTCCATCATGAGGCATGTGAAAATTAACTGGTGCTAAAATATCTGTTAATACAACTCGATAGCAGAGGAAGAACTATAAGTATTAGAGATATGAAATTTTTTAAATAAGTAAGGCATAAGACATAAATGTCCATTCTTGTTAAGGATAAAATTTTAGTATGACCATCAGTAAAAGTCAGTAAAAGGCAAAATATCATAGCCCAAAAAATGAGGACAATATAATTATTTAACACGCATACATACACATATATGCATATATATACACATATATATAATTTTTGGTTATAATAGTTACTACTGTTGTAAAAGCATAAGGTGTTTTAATAAAAATTATTAATTACAATGGCACATTAGGTATTGAAAGTTGGTCCATTATTGTTGATAATCCTTTTTAATTTTTTGTAAAGACTGTTTTAAGGAAGGGGTCAAATAAAAGAAGGAGGTAGCATCCTGTTTTTTTAATAGTGGGAAAAATGAGAGAACAGTTTGGCATTAGCTGTAATTTTTAAATTTTTTTATTTAAGAAACTATACTTATGAAGTTTAATTTTATTTATGCTAAATTTAACTAATTTATTTCAATTATAACATAAAAACATAAGAAGAACATGATTAATAGCATTAATCATCCTTTTCATTGAAGAAAAATTTTAGAAATAATGGATATCCTATTATATTTTAGATAATTTTTGGAAATTAAGACTTTAATGTTTGGTCACCTGGAAAAACCCATAAGCCATAATCTTAATGACATCTATATTTTTATCTGATTACTTGATTTGAATTAAGTTATTTGGATCCATTTTTTAATTTAAATTTTAGTTGATGAGCACTCATTTGTTCAAATGTCAACTTAATATCAAGTATATAATATATGGATATAAGATAGGCCTGTACAATTGGAAATGCCAGATGTAGAATCTAACAGCCATGATGGACAATGAAATAAAAGGTTTCATATGGCCAGATATTTATCCTTGATGGTTATCAAATTTATTACCAACATAACCATGTTTATATCTTTTTAGGAAGTATTAAAAGAAATTTTTTTATTGTATTTGAGAGTTAACTCTGGAGAAATTGGCCTTTGGATAAAGACAGAATGTAAAAACCTTTATAGTTAGATAAAACAAGACTGATCAGAAAAATACATCAACTTACAGAGAATACTTAACAACTTAGATTGTCTTAATATTAACTTTTTCATCAGGTCAGAGTGTACTTTTAGCTCAGATAAGAGCCAGTTGGAAGCCTGTGAAATTCTTAAGAAAAAACTTTTTTTTTTTTTTTAAAGAAAGCTTGTACATTTAGAATGTTTCTACTTTTGTCTTTCTGTGTTGTAACATTAGGGAGGAACTGGTCAAGAAAGCCAGCTGAACACAGATAAGACAGTCAATGAAGTAGTTTGGATTTAAAAGGGACACTTTTTTTCTTTTGTCTTAATTGGTTTTTCATAAGCCTAGACAAAACTTGTAGGTCTTGTAATTTATATTTTAAATATAAGGCTAGGAAAGTTAGAGATCCAGCAGAAGTTAAAAGGTAAGGAAACTGTTGTAACCATTTTTTCTTTTATAAGATAATTCTTAAAGAATGGTGTTGTAGTTTACATGTTTTTCTGGAGAGTACTTTTTTCTTTTTGTTTTAAATCTTGCAAATCTTGTAGTTTCCACATATGGTTGAATATGAGTAATGATTTGTTGTGGATTGGAAGGGGCAGAGCATGGTAGCTGCAGGGAGGTTTTGGACACTTGTTTAATTTTGTTTCCTTTGCCCCAAACCGGGGTGGCCTCTTGGGGCCATGTATAATAAAGCCATACCATAATAGTATTTATTATCATGACATGAGTATTTGTGTACGGTAACCCTGTAATTGTCTGTTTATTTAAACAAAGAGTTAATTAAGTCTACTTACAGTAACTGATGAACATGTTCCAATGAGAGTGGAGTCAAATTTTGTATTTTCCCTTTCATTTAAAGGTTTTAACTCATTAAATACAGCAAAGGGTAGTTACCCTTCATATTTTGGTTGGTTAGCCGAATTTATCTTAATAGGACAGACTGGTAAGTTATGATATCCCCCTCCTCCACAGCATGTCCCAAACACTCAATTAACTGGGGTCTAGCTGGGGGAGGGGCAGTGCCACAGCTGGCCGGGGACACAATGGCAGTGAATTACTTAGAGGAGCCAAACATGTAGGAGGCTAGGCTCCAGGACAGCTCCAGGCAGAGGGAAATTGCCAGGGCTGTGCTGCAGGGGAGCAGCAGAAGATTTAAAGGGGCCCCATAGCCAGGCACGGAAGGAGAAGAGCAGGTAGGTTGAAAAATAGGAGCTTTAATCACCGAATCATGGCAAAGATACCAAGCATGTAGCACAGAAATGGGAGTGAATGGTTCCTCATGAAGTAAGTGTCTTACCTACCTCCTTCCAATCTTTTGAATGTAATGAACCACTTTCTGGTTACCAAGGACAAGATGAATCTATTTCTGTCAGCAAGGCAGCAAGGTCAGTGTTGCATAAGGTATGTCCAGCTTGCAAAGTAATAAAGAAAGCTCTGCCTGATGACAATAGTTACTGATTATACTCATCTGATGAAAGATGCATCAAAATCCTACTCCAGACATAAGTAAACTATTCCTTTCCCATTACCTGTCCCAAAGGGTCTCCATCAAGGCAGCTTTTGTTGTCTCCAACTCTCTGTAGAGTAAGTGGCTGTGTGGGGAGAAAAGTCTTCTCACGCCCCAATGATGGTTGCCAGTTGTAAAGAAATGATAATAATAAAGGGGACACAGAGACAAGGTGCAGAGGCAGGGAAGGTGGCAGAGTGGCTCTAAAACAGAGGCTTCTCAGGGCATTGCCATACCAGCTAGACATTACACATATATTAGCTATATTATTAGATCCTAAGAGAGATTACAGGGCATTCTAAGGGTGGGAAACAGGGTGCCTGTTACCTCTCACCAGGGGAACCCTTCCCTGCACATTTCCATAGTCAGAATCCCTACACACACCTGCTATAATGAGCTGCATCACCACAGGCCCAAAGCAATGGGATCAATCCATCATAGACTAGAATCTCCAAAAAAACTGTGAACCAAAATAAGGCTTTTCTCTTTATAAGTTAGTCATCTCAGGTTTGTTTATTTATTTGTTTGTTTGTTATTGTGATAGAAAGCTGACTAACAGACAGACACTGATAGGAAACAAAACAAAACAGTAAAGGCTGAAAAACTGATGCTATAGAAAGGAGTGGAATAGCCATTCTCAGTTCTTGAGCAGAAAAAGGATGGTACCTATACCCAAGTGCAGGACTTGGTTTTCAATCATAGAAGAATAGTTATGTATGCTATCCAGTGTGAAAACAGAGAATGTTTACATTGAGAAGACTGTGGAGGTATCACAGTTATTATAAATGACACATTCTAGTATATGATCCTGGAAATTAGTGGCTGAAATAGGGTGAGATATGAGATCACTAGAGAATAGGAGTTCAAAACATGAATTACTGGCTGGATGAAAAATGGCGTTGTCACCTTTACTGTTCATTTCTGATGCCCTCTTTGCTTTGCTTTCATTGTACTTCCCCTGAGAAGACATACTTATGTTTTGCCTATAATTAGGGAGGAAAAAAGGATCATTAGACAAAAATAGTTTTACTACTGCTACTCCTACTCTACAATATGTCTAAATTCAGAACATTCCAGCATGAGCCAAAACACCTATTTCTAACACCAAGAACAGAAACATATAGGAGAGGGAAATATATAAAATCCTACTGTGGATTTATGATTCCATTTAATGAGGCTTTGCTGACAGCAATACTTTGGGGCTTTTCCTATGTTTGGCACTCCCAGATATTTTCACACCCTGGCACAATGTACATATTAAATACAAAATGGCTGAGCTGTTCACCTAACTTTTATACAGTGACTGAAAGGTGGGAAAGGAAAACTGGCTTGACTCCTTGAACATAGTCATATTCTCAGGCAGATCAGTTTCAAAGAAGAGAACATATAAAAGTTGAGAATAAGGAAATTGATTCC